>NC_143095.1:2436742-2739772 GCF_061535455.1 Colias philodice | reverse complement strand
AACCCCGATAAAGTTTCACTTCACAAAAACAACGTTAATAATGAGTGTAAACAACGATACATCTTAAATCACTTCGCTTCATAATTTTAAAGTCATTTAATGTAAGCACAGAAAATGAATTAATGGCATAATAAGGAAACATTTATTTCAGAATTTAGTTAAGCCTGAAGACAGCTTTTCTTCTTATAATATAAATTGAAATTATAAAAGTGGTCCCTGTAATTGTGAAAATAATTTGAATATTTATTATTTTTTGCATAAACAGCTTACTATAATTGCTCTTTAAGATTTGAAGGTAGACTAAATTTACACTATTGAGAATTATGTTTTAAAGGTTACATTCAAGTGTGTCCCAATCTTTTAGAGAGCTCTTTTAGAACTAGATTATAAAACGTAAAAATAACATTATGTGCTTACTGTTTACTGCTTACTCAATCACATAAATGCTATGTAAGCGACGTACTAAAACTTAACAGTAAGTTTTAAATATGCACATAATTCTTTTATAAGATTTGCTTGTGTTCGATTAAATTATAACAACATACCATAATACATTTTAAAATATGTATCTCTCTAAAGAGTTTACTCTACAAAGAGACAATAGATAAATTAATACGGTCATTAAGTTTTTATATCGCTTCACAACTGGTACCTAAAATTAACAAAACACAACAAATTAAAGCTTTGCAAAATTGGTTCAGCCGTTTAGAGCTGATGATCTTACCAAGGGATATAAGGATTAATTATTAGTAAGGGAGATTTTAGATTAATTTAGGTTTGTAAGCATTAGGGGATTTTAATATATTACGAATAATAAATTATGGTTACTGTAATATAGTAAAAGACGTATTGTATTAGGTGAATACATATTTAATATGGATTATGGATGATCAATCAACACTAGATACAAATTGCAAGATGTCATGCCACGTCACGCAATTCTCGAACTATAATCGATATCTATTATCTATTGTTCTATATTATCCACTAATCACTTGGTAATTTGTTGAAAAGTTTATTACATTCATGAACATTAATAATAATAATTAAGCTATTGCATAGCTTCTATCGCGGGCCTTGAGCGCGGAGACCGAATCCAGAAATTCCGTAACGAAAAACCTCACGCTCCCCACTCCGACGGGCGCGGAGGTGTGGCTTGAAGGCATAGCATGCAATAGCTTTACCGCGGCAGTCCCCGAGTGCCACACGTCTTTTTTTATTTAATAATAGAACATCAGAGGTCCACTTGTAAGTATTATTTCTTAATTACTATGTTAGTTTACATTGTTTTTACACAGTTTACATTGTGCTTGTTATAAAATAATCATGGTTAGTACTATAAATACATCTAGTATCCTACTAATATTATAAATGCGAAAGTTTGTGAGGATGTGTGTGTGTTTGTTAGTCTTTCACGCAAATTCTACTGAATCGATTACAATGAAATTTAGCACACACATAGAGGGTAAATGTGTTAACATAGGATAGTTTTTATCCTGGAAATCCCACGGGAACGGGAACTATGCGGGTTTTCCTTTGAAAACGCGGGCGAAGCCGCGGGAGGAAATCTAGTAATATTATATACTGTGAAAGCTACATGTAAGCTTTTATAAAAAGTACACATTTATAAATAAACACACACATAGATACACTTTTCATATTAACAGACACACGCACAAATATGCAATGTCGAAACATCAAATCTTTATACAGTATCGGGTACTACAACCCGTATAATAGATACGGCATGATAATAACTAACCTACCCTTTAAAACAGACATTATAGCTATCTCTTGATGGATTGAAAATTTATTTGGCACATAGCAATTGTCTGTTGTTGATACGATCTGTATTACAGATAACTAAATATACCAGTTATCTATATTCATTTCAGGCAATTTCAGGTGATTAATTTCTATTAATACCTCATACAATTTATGACAATTTTAATTGAGCAACTATAGTTATTAATTTTAAAGATTTATTGAAGTGAAGATCATGGCAATACCGTCACGTCATGGAGTAAGGCGACAATTTTGGTATCTTTGAATCTTGCCAAAGAAGTTCCACTTCTGATACTTGTGCTCGACACATACTCTCTTTTTTTAAATCCTAAAACGAAATAAAGGATTTAAACTTTCAATATGCGCGGAACAATTTAACGACGTAAATATTTTCAGCTTCGAAAAATCATTGAATTCTAGCCCTCGATTCAACTTTTCGCATATTTTTAATTAAAACTAAATTGATGTCGTTATTGATATAAACGAAAATACGGAAAAATGTTTCGGTTTTATGTTATTATTATGCTCTACATGAATTTGGATTTACTTATTTTCAATATTATAAAACAGGAATACAGGCAGTATATTATTATAGTATCCCTACATTATGTTTCAAGTTTTTTTTTCATAAATTTTCAATTATGTATTTATTTTTGTTTACTCTGTATAAATAAATTGAGTTGATTATATAAAAAAACTATCTAATGCTTTTTAAAATGATAGAAATTTCGGAGATTCGCAAGAAACACGATTGTGAATAAATTCTAAAAAATAAATCTACGCTTCTACCGAATTATATGCACGATAAAGCTAAATAACTAAAACTAAATTGTGTACATTGTGTATCCATATTATATTCTCATATCTATGGATATATTGAAGTCTCAAGTACGACAGGATAGAATCGAGTCCTAATTCCAAACGTCGGTACTAAGAAGAAGTTCTATTTGGGTGAAGCCTGAAGGATCCCGTTACGGCATCTCAAGTTGTTTTCTAGAGACCAATTAAGTACTTTTTAATATAATTCTACTACAAAATGTATTTGTATATATTTAAACACATATATAAAACGGCGAAAACTTAAACAATTTACTAAAAATATAAAGCTTTCTAGCGTCGTCTATAAATACGGTGTATATTCAAAGCGAGGTGAGCGAAATGCAGTCTTGCATTAAATCCAAATATATGACAAAAGCTTTGTTCATTTGTTTGTAGAGACGTGGTCATATGAGTAAGAAATATTACTTTGAAGACATTTAGCTAAATAGATGTCATACCAAATGTGTGTTTGTCTATCTATTTATTCACTAGATCACGAGATGTATTAGAACAACGATAAATCTAGAGTAATGACTTGTGAACGGTGGAGGAGTTTTGTTTATCTGTAGAAAGCTGTGCATTTTATTTTACTGACTGGTTTTTGACTGTACTGGTAAACGTCATGTTTGTGTTATCAAAAAAAAAATTAGCTAATGCTTCGCGAGGCTAACTCTGTGGGATCCCACAAAATGAAGAGAAACTTTCAGCACAGGTTAACTGACACACATACTAGCTATATTCACAAAAATCCAAACTCACATTTAAAAAGTTGTTAGGTTTTATTTAAAATTGCATTAAGCCATGCTCAGTTATTTCCAAAAGCTGTTTGTACATTTTTAAATAAGCGACTAAAATGATACGCTACAAATTTTGGACTTTGTATAATTATGGACACATCCTTTAAATATGGAGGAATACACCGGTGATACAATACATAATTTATATTTGAAATACAATAATATGACTTCAGAACATAAAATTTTGTCTGATAAATAAATTGATAAGTTAAAACCTGACTGAAAATTTGTTAACATATTTTTATTCTAAGACCTAATCTATTAGTACATAATATATCCACCATTTCAGCTAAACTGTTCAATAACTTTTACGTAAACGAGCAATAAACATTTTTACAGCACATCCACTCTACCTTTAATATTATCAGGACAGGAACAATTGCAATTTTACGTTGATTACTATATCTACCTATTTAATTTCAAATCTAAGAAATTCATATCATATTTATTATTAAAAAGCCATTACAATTAAAATAAATTTACTTTTAACATATTCTAAAAACATTTCGTTCCACTAACGAACTATAGAATATTTTCCTAACTTACATGAGAAAAACGTAAAAATCCAACCTTCCGTGTGCAATATTGCATTTGAAACTGGGAACGAACATTATATTTGACCACAGTTTTAAAATGTATTAAAACAGCATGTTCGCGCTCGATTTCGACATCGCTGTATGGAATAAATTAAACCCTTAAAGCTTTGAACACGGTTCGTAGACTGGACTAAATGCCCTTGGTCCTTTAATTACTTTTGAATCCAGATACCTTTGTTGTGATATGTTTTCGTGGTCTTGAATGCAAATATGTTCTCATTTAATATTTATTAAAGTACTATGGTACTATTTGTATATTCTACTTGAAGAAGGAAAGGTTATATCACAATATTATGTAAAAAATTAAACATTTCGTTTAAAGTTAGTGGTGTAAAAAAAGGTTACGAAAATCTTATTTTCAGCTCATCAACTTATATGACTATGTCTAGGGATGTTATTGTGGTTAAAAATATCAAGAAATTATAGTTAAAATTATATTATGAACCTGTAAATTTTCTTACCAAAACGAATATCAAATTTCATTTCATTTTATCAGGACATAAACAGGCATTGAAGTAATAATGAATATAAAACCATTGTTAAGTATTACAGAACGCTTATACTCATGGAAGTCAAAGATAAATGTGAGTTAATTAACGCCACAAATACATATTTGGCAATGCTCTCTGAACTCTTTACTACATATTCTAATAATTGGTTGTTTACTTTTCTGCAATTCATCAGATATTACTTCTTCGATTGTTACTAAAATATCTCAAGACACTTTATTATGCTTATAATAAAATTAAGAAAAAGTAGCACCTTAAAATATATTTCATACTTATTTAAACATAAAATTACCCATGTAACCGAGACCTGCGAAGCACCCGCATGTTTGAAAGAAGAAAAATTTGAAACTGCACGCTACAAGATCGTAATGTTGCATAATATGGCGCGTGTTCAGCCAAAGTATTCGTTATGGTATTTGCTACACCTAGCCAACAGGGGCATATGTTCCTCGATGTGACGTCGAACGTCAGGTGTGCATCCCATTGACGGTAAAGCAAAAACATACCTAATTCCAATGAAAATAAGTTACACTTTATAATAACGCAGGCTGATGGAAATAGGCCGTTTGTAAACTGAAGCACAGTGAGCCCTCCCTCTCCGAATGAGCGCTGCCAACAGTGAAGAGCACTTGAGACTCTGGCGAGAACATCCGAGCGACGATATTTGCTGGTCCGAGGGTTCGCTCGCTGCATCCTTTTTGCTCGTGGAACCGCGCGACGTTAGGCGGGCGGGAGGCACCGGCACAGCGTCACTCACGTCGACTCGGTTCCCTCGGTCGTGTGTCCGAACCTCTCCTGTCCGTGACGTACGATCGCTCCAAGCTTACCGGTACTAACTTGAGCTAACCGCGTCCCCGACGTGGAAATTTCGTTCCCATACACTTCACTAATTAACAAAAATCCTCCCTGTACCCTCTTACCTTTTTAAAATTTATTTTAAAGTTTCTGGACAGTTCGCTTACTGTTTAATTATAAAAGTTTTATTTTGTGTATTAATATTGGCGACTATTTTGGACATTGTGGAATTATATTAACTAAATACTGTGGGTGTATAAAAGGTATTCCGGATTGTAAAAGTCGTGAAAACTGAAGCCGGCCGGTCTCATTTACATCTGTCAAGTAGGTAAGTATTTGCCTCGTCTGCTTTTTAATATCCGCTCTTCAAGTAGCTCTTTTTAGATGTCTATACTTTTACAGTCAAAGGGAATGCTTAATTGCATTTACATCATTGTAGAAAGTAACCGTGTTTATTAATAAAATTGCGGAGCTTTTATTCAAATAGTTGCTTGTTTGAATGAGAATTTTTAATAAGCGAATAATGTATAGGGTAAAAATTTTTTCCTACACACTGACAATTAATTTTACATGATTTTCTAAACATACTATTTATTTTATGAAAAAGTCATAATAAAGTCCAACTTTGTAGAGTTACGTATTCGCATAGCATATTGGTTTGAAACTCAGATAAGAAAAACACAGTTTTATTCACAGCACTTACAAAAAGTTTGAAACTTTACCATTCGCTACAGACAGATGATACGAGCGGCTTATATGCTTATTTGAATTTACATACACATCTCGAGGTAGCCCAGTTCCAACACCCGTATTCATAGTTACGTACTCAAACATCATATCAACGCCGCCAAGTTATATTGTCAAGTTTGCCGCTTTACGGATAGTAATGTATATCATTGCTGTAACTTTTAGTTGTAGATTTATTGTAGATATTAAGGTACTAAGTTAAATGTATTACCTACTTGTTATAATAATTGATAATGGTACATTTTATTTTTATATTTAAAACATAGGTAAGTATACCTAATATTTCCATCGATAGAAGTTTAGAAATATTAATAATTGCCAATTTTAATGAGTATAATCATTAATCTTTTTAACATAAGGTCGTATAAAAAGCAAACAAAGAGATAAGAGTAAAATAAATTATGAGATGTCTTTAACCGGCGACTGGTTCACTTCGTATGTGGCAAAATAAAAAACAAAGAAAATCTGAAGAAGTAAATACAAATACACTGTTAATCCTAAAAAACAAGATATCTATCATAGTTTGATAAAACAAAATATTTTTGACCAATTTTTAATTCTATCACATAGATTATACCGGTTGTTTGTAAGGAAATTGCACCATTTACACTCCCAACGACAAAGAGGGCAGCGTTGAAGTGTCGATACATACATTAACTGCCGTTCGTCCACTGAACCGCTTAGAATATATTAAGTAGTAGCGCTCTCTCAGAACTCGGCTCAGAACACGTTGTACCAAAATGACAGCAATAGAAAACACATAATTTGCAGCGCGTAAGGAGGACTGCACTATAAATATGTCTTGACATTTTAATGATGTGCGTTTAGTTTCATGCAATTATTTTGTTTGAGATTATCGTATATTATAGTTCTTGTTTACTGCAAACTGTATTATAATGATCTTCTAATTATAAAGTTAATACACATATTATACATAAATAATAGAATAGTGGACTTCTATAACAAAATTCACCTAACGCATGACTACTCTACAAAGGGGATTATAGTTTACGATGATAATATCTATAATCTATAGATATCTGATTTTTTTCAAATGTAATATAATGTCTTCCTTAACTGTCCTCCTTACTTTAATGGCATTAAATTATTTAATCCATTAGAACTCAACTATCATATTTATTAAAAAAATGTCCGAACTTCCTTTTATACATTCGGTCGTGCCCATTTATAAGATTAGTAAGATATAAATAGTCTTACCCGGGCAGAATCGATTTATAATTGGAAAGTTTACAGTTGATTAAATTGGTTACAATGTTGGGAAATTTGTGTTAATCTCCGTTCATTTGTAATCGACCAAAGCTATACTTTTTAAGTACCTTTAGTATTATTTCCTAGGTGGCAATTGTATTTCTATTTTCAGTTTAATATAGCGGAGAAGAAAAATAAATATAATTAAGTAATAATAACTAGTTAGACTATCCATTTATTATTATTTTTTAGTCTCTACTTCGTAATGCCAAGAGACAAGAGTAGCTTAAATTGATATCGGTAAGCCGGGTTTTGGAGATAACATAGATATGGGTGATTATACAAAAATGGGGTAACTCGATGTCATCAGCCAATTTAAACAAAGTCTTATTATATTTTATTCAAATAACAATCTATTTTAAAACAATGAAGCGTCCTTTATTTGGTCACTCAATTTCACTTCTTTATTTAAAATACAAATGAATAAAAATAATAAATTAATACCTCAAACGTCAGTACTTTGGCATGTCACAACTCCGAAATCCAACAATCAAGTGACTATCGTTTAAACATTATCATCGATTTAAGAAAACTTACTAATTCACTACAATCTTTGATGTACATAGTATTATATACTACAACTTTCATAACGCAATGTTTTCCATTTTATTTAAAAAATAAATTTAAACTTTGTCATCGTTTTCACTAGTCAGTCCGTTGTGTGTTTTTTAAATTCGAAATTCTGGCTAAATATCACCAAGTCGAGGTCAAATCCCTGTCTAAGTATTAATGTTGGTAATGAAGTTACTTGTGCACCGCACATTTTGACGGCCGTCATAACTGTACCAGCGCTAGGGTTGTGTTTGTCCTCTAAAATCTTGCTGCGCCAGTCAACATTTCAGTCCTATGGTGAGTCGTTATTTTATTGTTAATCCGATTTTTATTTTCATTTATAAATGGTTAACTATGATTTGTAAAAATATAGTTTGTTGATATTAGAAATTAGGCAAAAAAACCTAATTTGTGATTATAACCTCATATTAAGTCCCTTTTCATCAATCCGCTGGCATCAGTCCTTTGTCAGATATCGCGCCAGAGGACTGACGGGGCCCCATAGTACTGATGACTCTATCAATTTTGAGAACTTTTATCTTGATTGCTATTGGTATAAGCATTTTTATATTATATTTCAGTTAAAAACATCATGCGCCACGCTAAAAGAAACTGAATTTAACTAGGGAAGAAACATTTAAAAAAGAGTAGCAAAGAAAAGAGCTATTGAAACAAACTACTAATAATTTTATTAAAAAGATCTTATTTTCTTTTAATTATTGATTTTGATGCTTTCAGGGCATAGCTTTTTATATTTATCAGATAAATACGTATACGTATAATACTGTGAAGTAAAATTACCTCAAAATAACATAAAAGTTAATTAATATACTTAATAACATTATAAAAATGTTAAGGGGCTCTTATGAAAACTCAGATGAGACTTTCATTCGAGCCTTTGGTTTTTAATTTTATAATAATTAGTACTTTTAACATAAATATTGGTAGATTTTTAGGGCTCCGAACCTCAAAAGGAAAAAACAGAACCCTTATAGGATCACTTTGTTGTCCGTTTGTCTGTTAAGACGTTTTTTTGGAACGCGTGGAGGTATCAATCTGAAATTTATATTGGATACTCAAGATTAAGAACCCTTGGGGATGTAAAATAATCAAACTTATAACGCAACGCAATCAAAAGATACCTACATCCGTTAATACTGCAAATTTCCACAAAATTCAATATTCGCAAGGGAATAAAAAAAACACACAGGATGCTTGCCGTGTATACAGTCTACTATAGTTTACTTCTACTCGGTAAATAGCAACGTCTTATAACACAGATAAAGGAAAAATTGCTAAAAGTGTAAATTTTAAGTTACAAACATAATAAACAATAGGTTTGTTAGGAGTCCAACTCGCACTTGGCCGTTTTTTTGTTTCTATTGTTTGTGAATTACTTAAAATATCAAGTAAAACTAATTCAAAGTAGTAAAAGTTAAGTAAGAGAGTAAGAATATTCACGTTGCGTTAAATGTCAGAAGGCTGTTTTGAAAATTGAGACATTGTTTTTCCCAGTATCACATATTATAAATTATCATTTTTAAACATGTTAAGTACGTAAAATACATGTGCCATTATTAAAACTGAGAGATTTGTAGTAATTTTCATTGAATTTCTTTAAGAATATTACAAGTTATAGTTTTTTATCAGTACCATGTTAGCCTCGTCAGTCCCCTGGAGGCCAAATCCAGAAAATTTAAAATATCTCACAATCTATTTAAAAAAGTGGCTGGCCCGATTTGGAACAATATATTCATTAGATTAGCTATCATATACACCCTAATTTGTAACAATCTGATATAAAAAATATAGTAAACAAAATATCCTCAAAAGTTACCCCATTTTTGTATAATGACCCATATATAAGATAAACATAGATAAAACCTCAACAATTAAAAAAATATATAAAATCTATTGTATTATAAAAACCATTAATGATGAGAATATTAAATACTTATAGATCGCATACTCTCTACATAGTAATCTGCTAATATCGCTTGATTGTAAAATTTCATTAACAAATAATTTTAGATGTTTTATTAATAATATTTGGCTCTGATTCGGAACTTTAATTACTTCGTAATCAATTTGTTGAAAATTGAACTTTATCTATTACAAAATTTTGATTGAGGACATTTTCGTGTAACGTTTTCAAATTTCAAAACCGCTTATTGAAAAGCAATTTTCTTAATGTGGACTTCGGTTTATAAAACTTTTCAATGCGGTTTTACGCTCTTTACCGTATTCAAATTTAATTACACACCGTAAAAGAGAGTTTTAAGAGTTTTATTAAAAACCAATACCTTCGAGAAATTAGGTTGAGTACGAAAATCGTTCCCGTAACAAATAACTTTTAATCCTATTTGATGAATAACAAAAAACATAGCCTGACTACAGTTCCTTCAATTATTATAATAATATAATCCTTAGTAATGATTCCATCGGTAATACAATTCAAACATTAATATAAAAACTTAAAAGTAGTTTAATTCTGCATCTAAAGTGTGAACCAATGAAATAAAACAGTGTGAACGAGTTTTCGAAAGTGATATAAGAAAATGGAATGACTTAGATACCCATTAGTGAATTATTAAGTTTCTTTTGCTAACAACATCAATCATTCGTAAATTGTGCAGAGAACTCTGCAAATTGTACCCTTTTGCTTTGTTTTTAAAGATCAAATTTAATTCTTTTCAATCTACGGAAAACAAAAAATGAATGTTGTATCATAAGTTCTGTTAGTATGTTGAAATATGTAATCAAAATTCATGTATTTTAAAAAGGGCTTTTAAAAAGTTCTAAAGCCCTTTTGTAAACGAGTATCTAAAAAGCTAAATAACCTTGTAACTCAAAGTAGAATCCTTTGTTAAATCGAGCTTAAAACTCAATCATAACATATTTGTTTATTTAAGTACCTACATCAACCGCCAGATGAGTACGAGATGAATATTGCATATTAAATTGAAAAGGGTTACATTACACTCGTACACTTTGCCCTTTTTCACAAGCCCGGCCAAAACGACTGGCCATCCCTTCACACATTACGTGAGTAAAGTTGTCAACTTATCTCAGTTGAAAACAGAACAAATGCGTATAAACTTTCTCCTTTAGAGTCTCCCCGAGTTAAATTATATACGCTCGGGGGTGCAAAAATTGAGATGTATACCACTATAGGGACTTTGCGAATTATTGTCGTCGACCTAGATGTTCCGGCCGCTGCAAATATTATTGCCGCACCATTCATATTTCATATAGCACTGTGAATAGAATTGTGTTTTATTGAATATCGGTCGTAATATTGATATAGGGTGAAAGTTTGCTTGAGCACCTTTGTATGCGCAATATATATATTGTATACTTAGGCGGATTTATATCACGTATCTTGATTTAGTTAAAGGATAGCGATAGCAAATTTAGATATCATTAACGTCTTACTGATTTTGATTAAAATGGTTTTCTTAACACTGAATTAACATTAAATATTTGTTAAATGTGGCAGTTATTGTTTGATGAGCGTATTTCACACCTTCTGTTTAATCTAACACATTCCTTAATTATTCTATACTCTCAGTAAAATATTATGAAACATAACCAAATACTTTGATATTATGTACACAATTGTGGTTTTAGAATAATCAACGTATTCAATATTATACATAATTTGTGATATGAAAATGAAGACACAGAGCTAAACCTTACCACAACTTACCTACTTCGTGTATAACTTTCGTATTTTTACCAATATGCAATAGACATTCCAATGATTATCTATACAATTATAAGCACCTTTTTAACACTAAGAAAAAGTAGTCCTGATGGAAGATCTATTCATAACTGTAGATAACCTCTAATGTCTCGCACAACTGGTATAGCTAGTTCAGTGAAACCCACTACTGTGAATTGAAAGCCGCAACGCAACTCTATACCACTTTTTCTCTATTGTACCGACAGAATAAACATTAATTTACCTTTAGTAAAATATGAGTATGTTCCTTTTAAAATTTCGCTAAAATAATTATATTTTAATACGATTAATTTATTGAAAATAAAATGAGCTGACAAAGAGATCTTTATTATGCATTAATCGAATTTAATATCTACTTTAAAGTAAAATATAGCAAGTATAATATTTTTATTATCTCTGATAATAATATAACGTAGATGCATGTCGCATAAAATGCTTAAATGCAATTTTATCTAAAAAAAGGTTGTTAAACTTACAAGATCCGCCAAAGCTCTGAAGACTTATTTCTAACTAACAAAATTTACAGTTGAAATTAACTCAGTAGGTAAACTGTTTGACTTACCTTTTCGCAGCCTCCAAGCTAATACCGGTGTATTGCTACTTAATTAGCCCAACGAGTACCTACTTTCGAAAAATACTAGTCTATAAACTCTTGAGTTTTCATCACATTTAAGTTCGAAGTGAGTTGTAAAAAGAAATTTTACGGCTTTCACATCATAAAGTTTCGAATGCGATGAATTTTATATTGATCAGTCGGTCGGTTTTATCTTATGAAAGAGCAAGGGTCGTCTGAACTGCATTAGGTCAAGGAAGGAATTTTTGTAGAGCCTCATTATCAGCACATTGACTTCACATCTGATTACCATCAGTAATGCGGCGTAATTTTACACACGTATGTTCTAAGGAGACTTGATTTAAGTATAGTGTAGACTATTGAGAGACAAAATAAATTACATATTTTTCTTAATTCATCTGCCCATTTGCAACAGGAACATTGCATATTAGGAAAGAGAAAGTAGGTAATATCATTTTCAAAATAATAATATATACCAACTCCTCGTGTTTTCATAGAGCAATTCATCTCATTCACCAAAATCATCTCAAATCTCAGTAATGCAATAAAATTATTTTATATAGACTTGAAAAGGCACAACCTAACATATATGTAGTTGTATACATGATCAACGATGTGACAAGTAGGATGGCATGCGGTAATTCCTTACGGAATGTGTCAGGAATGCTAATATCAGAATGCAAGTAATTAGAAAATTTCATACTAATTTAATAGACGTTGCTGGCATACTGTAAACAACGATAGTTCGTATTTCTGCATTCACCTGAAACATTATGCAGTTATGATATTATTTAATATTCAATTTAGTTCTGGCTAATTATTACCTGGATAAAATATATGGTTCGGGTTTGTTGCAGACAGAATATCCTGTCCTTATTAATTATAGATAACATGTTGATCATATACAGACATTTTAATTACATCACTAAATCTCCTACTTATCAACAAAAAGTAGTCTGCTTTTTACAGCGCTGTATAAATTGATTCCTTGTAACAGTACTTGTAAACTGTTAAATGCAATTATTAGATAAAAAGTAAAGTTGTTCTGGTGTGTAACGGTAAGGGCAGGTTACACTAGATGTGCGACAGTGTCAACAACCTAATGCCTACAATTGCAGTGGACAGGTTCTTTTAAATTTACGGCAGAGTGCTTTTAGAACCAATAAAAGTAGCAACATATATTGTATTATTGACATGTTGGATTTATATTTCTGCGGTATTGTTGCTTATTGGCATTATTTAGAAAAATCTGTAACCAGCATTTATTAATAAAAGCTTTAAACCGTTGTGTAGATGTATTTGTTATTTTTTATTACCTTTTTGGTCCTGTATAATTGTAGATATACGAACCTTATTTAGTAAAGCTACATTTTTCTGTGAAAATATCTAAATAAATTCACATGAAAGCATCTCTATAATACAGATCAAATACGGATCCTGCTTGAATCAAAATTTGCAAACAATTCGTATTTCATCGACCACGGGATATATTCGTTTGTTCAATTCACAAACTTTTATGCAGTGCGCCCCACGTATAATATTGAATGTTACACTTGCATAGAGCGAACCAAATACAGCCAATAGAATAAAGGATCTGAGTAGAACTGTATTGAAACATATTTCGTGATAAAAAAGGGGATTGAAAATAACCATGTTTCCGCATGGACAAGGCGAATATTGCATTTTCACTCGGTTGATGTGTCGACTGCATGCTAAATAACTTAGCGAGCTTCGGGCGAATGTAGTGTATTGATTTGAGATATTTTCACTGGTAGACCGTAGACTGTTTATTGGGATTCAGGTCACTGGCCATTTGTCTAGTGCGGAGGCGAAGTAGCGAGCATTTGCGTTAAGGAGAATTTGTTAGGCTTTCCATTTATTAACCACGATATTATATTAGTCAATGTTTTAGTTTTTTAGATTTAGATTTATTATATTTATATTAAGTGTAGAGGCGCTTTTTTTTTCACCCTCAAGCCTCATCTACATATTTACATAAAATAAGCAACTAAATTGGATTTTACAAAAAAAGCTCACGCAATCGTTTGCGGTAAATGTAAAGTAATAAACTTATCTAACATGATATTATTTTTAATACGTACGATTTTATCCGTCGAAAATATGGTTGGTCTTTAAAAAATAGTATAACAATTATTATTCCACTTTCCCTGTTTATTTGGAATATATAAAAATATATTTCCAATCCATTTACCTATATTATATTTGTTGTTATATTTTAATTATTTGTTTCGAACGAATTTCGGTTATTTACTTAAAGCTTTTTCGGCAGTTTGTCGTCAAGCGGACAACGGTTAGCGAATATTTTCGTCAGCTGTCAATCCTACACGACTAGAGCGCCCTTTTATAAAAGCCCCTCCTTTCTGCTGAAAACAAATATAAAATATATACGTGTACAATGTTATTTTAAATCACCGATACATGTTATTTTTATGGAAATAATAATTTGGCAAATACATTTATGTACATCAAATTTGGGATTGATTTCCGAAAATAAAACCACGGCGAATCAAAACAAACATTTCACTGAAACTGTTGTATGATTTGTGATATTTAGAGTAATAATTCCAACTCAATGTTTTACAGAACACGTGGCAAAACAATTTTAGTAACCTTAACATGATACATACAAAATGTCAGCTTAATAAATATAGCGAGAGATCCGCATCACTGCTGTCTGGGAGAGGAGCCAAGATATTGGCACTACCGCGTTGCCTTTCTATACATATTATACGTATTCGCTTAAATGCTTACATATTTCAGTTGTTAAACGAGGAAATAAATGAACGAAACGCATGTAGCAATTATTTCGGTGTTGGAGACGTGTCCAAATATTATCAGTTTGAACAACTTTATTAGCGCATTGGGAGACATTTGGACACTACATAATGACTCAACTAGAAGAAGAATTAAATATGAGACAACGTCATAACAATATGCTATGATCTATCTCAGTTCAAATGAATTGAGATTTCGAGATGTAAGATGGCATAAAATTTCGGATCTCTAGGTTAATATTTCAGACCAAATCACCAATACCATTTGATGCTGACACTCTCCACTAATTGTTGTGAATAAACAGAGTTGTGTGTGTCGATTTGCATTAGGCGACTGCGTCTGTTTTTAATGTAAAACTTAATCATTTTATAACATACCTTTATTGAACCCTTCATTCTAAACATCGAGCCGAATTCATACAAAACGGGATCACCATTACCTGTATCTTCCATTAATACTGCTATAAAAAAAGTTCTCAAATGCTTCGAATTCAAATTCTGTAATGGATTGGATCGAAAATACAGCTCCAATCGACGGTAAACAAAATATTACGTTTTATCTTAGCTAAACTTTCTGTTTATTCTGAGTAGCTATTGTTTGCGATTCATCTTTATTACCTACTTTATGTGACTCGAGTTTCTTATGAAATTGCAAATTTATCATTTGTTTTTCTGATACCTTTTTAATGGCATTTGCAAGAGACAGGTTTAAATTTTAATATGGCAAATGTTATCGTCTAGTTGCGAATAATTTGGTTTATTTATCTTCATTAGGTATTGTTTAAATGTTATTTTGTTAGTTTTTAGATATTCAAAAACTGCTTTACTGCTTATGAATTATTTTCTTAATTAACCCTTAGCTGGTATCGCCTTTTTTGGCAACACTACCGGTATCGTGGGTCAAATTTTACCCACACCAAACAATCTGTTGTAAAACGTTGATTTTTTATAATTTGTATAAAATATGGTTAGCTATGAAATAAACAAATATTTTTTTACAAAATTGACTTTGTTTAATTTTAGAATATAAAAAAAAATATCATGTTTTACACGCATTTGTAACTAACCTTATTTTTTGGCACTTTTTGGTAAGGGTGAACTTAAAACATAAAAAAAAATAGAAATGTAAGAAAAAATTTAACTAAAAGATATTTATGGCACTTCTCATATCTTTATAATAACAAAAAAATAAATTACTTCTGAGATCAGCATAAAATAAAAAAAATGACAACCAAAACCAAAATGACTTCTACCATCAACCATCATCCTCATCTTGTACTTGTATTGTACTCTCCTCTTCGTTTTCACTGTCGTCAGAACTTAGGACTCCAAAATACTGTCTTCTGAGCAACTAACAGGTTAGGGACTGTCTCGATCGTCGTCGATGATTTCGTCGTCACAAAGTTGGGTTATATTTGGTGTCCTTTCATTTTCCGATTCCAAATCATCACTTAAGTCGTCTATATCAACTCCTCGATTTGTCTGTCGTTCAAAAAGCCTCCATTGTAGTACCAATAAACACTAAAACAAAAAAGTACGTAATTATACTCAGTGAAAAAAGTTACTTATTTGGTGTCATGGGTCAAACGTGACCCAGACAGCTACTTACCTCCGCTCCTAAGATAGTCCCAGCGCTGCACTTGCACCCCCCGCCGCAGCTAGCGACGCACAGTGGATCCAAATTCAAGTTTCATGGACCTAGGATTCAATATCGGTCTATCGCGCTGATTTTTTTTTTCAAGGCAGATAATTGAACACCGATCAACTTTTTCTAATGGTAAAAATCCCCTAGGCGTATAGTTTTTGAGAAAAAAAATTGTTGAGTTTTTTTTGTATGGAGAAAAATCTTTATTATTTTTTTTCTCGCGTTGCTTTAAATTGCGAATGCTTAGATTCATATATTAAGTAAGTCCGGATGATATAGTATCCAGAAAAAAATAAAATATCTGCATCGACTTGCAGCCCCGCGCAGGAATGATCGATAAAAATTTCAATTTTCCTATGCTCTTTTCTCTTGTATTACCTGCGTTTTGTTGCTCAATACTTGCTTATTCGTACTCCTTACATGACATTAATGAATATTGAGAACATTTCAGCCCACTAAATACGTTAAGTTATATTTTTATATCTTAAAAATTTTCAAAAACAGGCAATTATAAAATAAGTCACAGTACAACGTAACCCGTGCCTAGAAACCAATTAAGTAACGACAACAACCTATCTGGAATGCGGTGTTAGTCCCAGTTAGTTCCGAGTATATAAACAACCTCGTTAGTGCCCAATCGTTAACGAGGTCCAAGTACATAAACAACCTCGTTAGCTTTAACGAGGTTGTTTATATACTTGGAAAGATTAAGAGATGTTAAAACAGCCAAGGATTTGTCTTCAGGAATGTCTTGCTTCTTTTTAATTAACAAAAATTCTGATACACTTAGTAGTATCAGGGTATTTTTCCAAATGCTCTAAAATTTTCGCAAAAGCTGCTTTGCCGTGAGCTTTTAACTTTTCAGTAAAGCAATAAAAAAGTTCCTCTTCATTTTTTTCACTCATAGTAGAGTCGGATCGTCGTTTTTTTTTTTGTTTATTGCTCAAATCTTGGAATGGAACTCTAGATATCTTTTCAGTGGATGTACTTGCTTCAGCAGTGGACGTTGATGGAACTGATTCAACTATAAACGAAGAAAAGTTGGTCTGAGTTTCTTCATCTACATCCGCACAATCACCAAACAAAACATTTAAGTCCACCGAATCACAAGTAGGCCACTGGATGTCAGATTCCAACCACCTTTTATTGTTTTCCCGAGTCAGAAACGTCTTCAGAGATCGGCTTGACTCAGACCATTTTTTCGTTATAATGTGTATAACTACGAGAAAAATCTTTGTGTTTACTGCGATCTTCTTCAGACAGTTCATATGGGATTTTTGAGATGATAACTTCAAACAAATGGTTGAAATTCTTCAAATCACCAAATTTCCTCATAATCAGGAACATATCCAAATTAGTACTCAAGCCAGCCATTGTATAGTATTCGTAAATGTCGGAAATATAATGGAGCTCAGTTTAATGTGCGGCTTATTTATATAAATTAAGAGTACTCAGGTACTAAGGGCATGCAGGATTAAATGCGACCGAGTATATAAACAACCTCGTTAAAGCTAACGAGGTTGTTTATGTACTTGGACCTCGTTAACGATTGGGCACTAACGAGGTTGTTTATATACTCGGAACTAACTGGGACTAACACCGCATTCCAGATAGGTTGTTGTCGTTACTTAATTGGTTTCTAGGCACGGGTTACGTTGTACTGTGACTTATTTTATAATTGCCTGTTTTTGAAAATTTTTAAGATATAAAAATATAACTTAACGTATTTAGTGGGCTGAAATGTTCTCAATATTCATTAATGTCATGTAAGGAGTACGAATAAGCAAGTATTGAGCAACAAAACGCAGGTAATACAAGAGAAAAGAGCATAGGAAAATTGAAATTTTTATCGATCATTCCTGCGCGGGGCTGCAAGTCGATGCAGATATTTTATTTTTTTCTGGATACTATATCATCCGGACTTACTTAATATATGAATCTAAGCATTCGCAATTTAAAGCAACGCGAGAAAAAAAATAATAAAGATTTTTCTCCATACAAAAAAAACTCAACAATTTTTTTTCTCAAAAACTATACGCCTAGGGGATTTTTACCATTAGAAAAAGTTGATCGGTGTTCAATTATCTGCCTTGAAAAAAAAAATCAGCGCGATAGACCGATATTGAATCCTAGGTCCATGAAACTTGAATTTGGATCCACTGTGCGACGCACTGAGAATACGTAGAAGCGCACAGTCGTTGCATAAATATTAAAAGAATTATAACCGAAAATGTTCGCTTCTGGGTCAAATTTGACCCACGATACCTGCTAAGGGTTAATTTAGATACCAGTTATCAACATAGTAACTCTCTGAATACGAATATTAATCTTCGCATCACTCACAAGAAATTACTCTCCAGGCATCATAATTTATTGACTCTCTATTAGCAGTTGATAAGATTATACTAAGTCGTTATTATATTGATGATATTTTATTTATCCTACATATAAATCCAACTAGTAATAAATATATTTGTATTAGTTTGATTGTAAACTATTATAAAGTTTTATGTATACCTACCTATGTTAAATCTACTTTATCTAGTTGGTTCAAAATGTTAGTAAAAAATTGTATTCCGGGTCCCATAAATTCTTATACTGATTGACTCACAACGTTAACTTAAAACCGGTAAGTATGGGAGGTAAAAAGTTTCGAACTGATTTATAAGGACCTAACGGATGCATAAATAAGCCTTAATTACTAACCAATGCACTTACGGAATGTGATGCTATTTCTATAAAACCTAATGATATTTGCCATAGAAAAAACATGGGTTTAGTTCCAATATCATTTTGATGAATATAACGATATTTAAAAAGCAAATTGAATTGAGTGCTTTTTTATTCCAAAAGCTAAAATTAGTAATAAAAACAGTCCCAAAATTATTTACATTTCAAATTGACTACATTTCAAACTACTAACACATAATAATAATTCAAATAATGTTTTTTTTAAATAGAACAGGTCGAAGTAGAAAGTTGTATTCCTCTAATTGCTTAAAAGCCTTTTACAAACAAATAAACACAACAGGTACAAATATGTACCCACTTATTAGTATCGCAAAATAAAAGACTCCGATTAAATTATTGGAGCACGTTCAAACGATTCCGGCTGTTTGCTAAAAGACGAGTTCCCTAAGTACGTGAGCGATTTACTTACTCACGACTTTTCTCGCCCGGCTTTGCCTGTCCTCCGATGTTTGTAAACAAGCACTCAGCGCCCGTAAGCGTAAACTGTTTCCGTACTAATTTCCCAGAGATGCATTAAAAGCTCACCAGCTCCGAGCAAAGTTCGGACGTTAAATTCCAACGGCAAAATTGTTTTCTTTTGTTAACGCTATAATTACTATACTATCGAAAGTACGTTAAAAAGTCGGGCTATTAATTTTTTATGAATGTTTTATGCGAGAAATTTCCTTTTGCCATGTTTTAATTTTTTATCGCGGAAAGCCAATAATAGGTTAATTAAATGGTGTTAAGCGATCCTTCTTTATTACGGATAGTCTTTAATGACAAAAATTTTACGTATTTTTGTACTTTATGAATTTTGTTTCACGGCCAATACCGTAGTACGGAATTTAATTAAATGAAGGGACAACACCGCGCAAACAAAATAGAGTCTATAAAATTGTGTGGTATACAATTTTATAGACTACCTATATTTTAACAATATTTTACATCAGTATAAATAGCAGAAAAGATGTACTCAGTATACTGAATTTCTTGGCATAATTTGTGATGGTCGCATAGATCAAGAGTATTAAACGGTTAATGAAAACATTGATTCATTATGCTTAGTCCAGTGGCGAACAAAGCCTCCTTCTATTTACTTCCTAGGCGGGCGATTACATGCCTTTGTCGAACACTGCCGTTGTATAGCTGATAACAGTCTGACAGCGATTCTGTAAGCCGCACCGTCACGTCACATGCATCGTGAAAGCCTAAAAGTTAACACAAAATAATATTATACAAGTACTACCTATAGTATTAAATTAGGTATCATACAAGCTTCTTCGCAAATGATCACAATATTAGGTACCTCGCGTTGCATGTTGTGCATTTTATTTTATACGTGTGTTTTGAAAAATGTTGATCTACTCTACATACAATGTTTTCTCGGTGAATTCAATCGTAACAATTCTCAAACAAATTCAAACTATCAATCGCACATGGACGCACAAAACAAAAGTGTCAAATAGCCCGAATAAAAAATATAACTTGTACAGTGAAACAAAAAAAGATAAAATTTGCGGTAAGGAATAAAATGCCACGTCATTAAATTTATTCATCTCCCATTTCATTGACCAGCTTGTGTATTAATATTTCGAGATATTCAACATATTCATTAAGTCGTATATTATAGCAAAGAACTAATAAGAAACTCATATTTATTCTTTCAAAAGTCTTACCGTTATGAGCTCTTTAGAAAGAAAAATTGCCAGATAAAATATGAAAATAATTCTCTGATAATGAATATAAACTTTTCATAAAGCGTATCTATCCTATTTACCGTTCACTAAAAGCGGTCGCATAAAAGTTATATAATATATTTAAAATTATGTAGTACGCTTCAATTTTTAATCTTTAAATTCCGCATTTTTATGCCAAGAAGACGCCGTTAAAGTGCAGATAAAGCCGGGATTGAGTTTCATTGAGTTTTCAGCGTGTCTATAGATGCAAGAGGAATTTTGAGGCGTCTCAATATCACGCGAAGTGAACAAGACTACGTCGCCTCGCCCTCGTGGCTTCATTGCGACTCCAGTGAATTTCATTGTTTTGTAATAGCGATAGTTCCTTGAATAAATATTGAAATAAGCTGAACGGCGAGACGCTTACTTACTATTTAACGGTATTTCAGCGCTGCCACAATGGGAGCTAAATTTTCTTAGGTATAAATTCGTTTTGTGAATTGCTGATTTTTGGATATTGATTGAGTGTTTGAAATAATTGTTTGGGGAAACGTTTATATCGGAAGAAATAAAATAACTTATTGCATAGAGTTTGATGTGAATATATTTCTTTGAGAATTTTCGACAATATACTTAAGCGTACTCATATTTTTTTTTGTGTTAGTAAATTAGTGATTTCGTTAAGTTCCTTAAATTGATGATATTATGCAACTACCATAACAACCATTTAATATTTTTTATTGCTTTTCATAGAAATATTAGATGCACTATCAAATATGAGTGTTGTATGAAAATTTTCTATGAAAAATGTGTATGGTAGAGACTATGAAAAATGTATAAAAAACGACCGACACGACTGCAGATAATGGTGTAAAGCTTCAATCAAACTGAGTGCAAATGGAAAACTACTCCAGGTCAAAACGCTGTATGTACATTAGCATGCACGTCTACCGTATACCATAGATACCATAAAATATTTAATTAGCTGTTGGGTGTGTATTTATGCCACAGATAACATAGAAGTCCACATTCTACGACCACCCCCTTAGTGCAGTATAACCAAGGGGCCGTGGGTTTAATTACCGGTGGAAACGAAGATAAAAAATTCGGTCTGGCAGGATACAGAAGGCTGATCACCTACTTGTTCCTAAATCAAATCGATCAGCGAAATAGATGTATGCAAAGCATCTGCTCTATACACTACTTGGGGACACGGGACTTCACATACCTACCAAATTTAATGACATATTATTACACATACTAAAAATGCAAGAATTTTTACAATTATACGTAGAATTTATATTTATTTTATTTTGTGACGTATGTCTCACGAATATGTTGAGACAGTAAAATTTTATAGTATTACACTCGACTGTACGAATGTCTTTGTTCGCATATTCCATCAAAGCATGCAGCAGGTCAACTTCCATTTTAAATAATAACGAAGAACATAAAAATAATGAGATAATGTTTTAATAATGTCTTGAATAGAACTACGGCAACGTGGATTTTCTCATTAAAAATAAAATCATAGTAACTCTTTTCATTAATGCTCATCTCTATTATTAATAAAAATTAACTCATTATTATTTTTAATTGACTTATATTGGAACTAGATTGTTGTATGATAAGATATGTTTCTCAAAATAATTATATAAAACGTAATAAGTATTCATGTCAATACCATTGACACAAAACTATTTAACATTTATAAACTATTTGATTTGGTTTGATTTAGAAAATAAGGCACTGTCATAATCAAAATTAAACATTGTATAGTCTTATAGAGAACAAAAAATATTTCAGTAACGTCTTATGCTTTCACATAGCATATAGCAAGTGCGGTCTTACCTCAAAGCTGCAATACCTCTTTAGACATTCATTACTAAGTAAAATGTAACTCCACGTTGAAACTTTAGCAAACACGAAGTACAAATATAAGCTACTTACATTTTTCAACAATACACTGTCCATTAGAACAGCCAACAATAAAACAGTCTAAATTTTTCGTACGTTATAATTTTTATAAACGAGTGTTTTAAAACAAAAGAGTGTTAAAATAACGGAAAATTTTCTCTTCATTTTTAGCTGCAATGGCGCTTAATGTAATAATATGATATGGGGAGTAATTTGAAAATTTTCTCTTCAAAATTTTTGCTTAATTATGTAAAAAATTCTGTCAAAACATTTTATGATATTTATTTTAAACTTATTGATTTATTATTTGTAAATGTTTCAAATGTTAATACAAACTCTGCTACATTCGTATTTTACGCTAATAATAATAATTCGCCTACCAAATTCATTATTTATGAATTTATCAGATTACAATCTAAATACTCTGCTACGATTATTCAGAGTGGATAAAAATCAAGCATAAAAGATTATAATCGTACCATTCTTCAGATAACCCGATTTCTTACATGCAAATAGAGATTATATAATCATCTACGGGTAATATGATAATTTCAATGAACACCAGAAAATGAAAAAAATACAAACATCGTGTCACGTCTCGCGCGTTGTCGAGTAATTTTTACATTAACATTCAAAATGATTTTCGTCGCTTGTGTGGAAAATTAAGCTTTAATGGATTCTCTTATTGAAATTAAGTGCTTTTTAACGGATTTACAGCTCACGAGAGAATGTGTACTATAGTTAATGGTGAATAAGTGGTTCTTCTAGTGACCTTGTTCATCCTATTTGTTTATTACTAATTTTCTATAGTAGGTACCTACGTCCTACATATCTTTGAAACTTATTAAAGGTAAAGGACGCCCTTACCAATTTATTAAAGGTAAAAACTAAGTGGTCTAAGCAAAGATTATTTATCATCATAGTGTAATTCAAATTTAATAAATATTACAATGATACCTAATAATAACATTTATTCTCTATAAAACGGATTTAATTTAAAATGCCGTTTACGAGTCTCTTTATTTCAACTGTATCGATTACACCTTTTTGTCTTGAGCTTCTTAAGTTTATCTTATTGGCAATCGTATCCTGTTCTTTTGTTCTAAGAATCAGGTTATTCGAATAAATATTTGAAACACAGAAGTAAAGTTATTTTGGCTTTTATGATAAAATAAAGCTTAGTGCTTACGAAATACGCTAATAAAAGAATTGTTTTGATTCATGTCATAAAATATTATACACAATTACACAAACCAAGCTAAACCTTGATATACCTACCCATATTAATTTTGCTTTACAGTTATAATAGCCTCTATTTTCCAAACAATTTATTTGCTTTTTATTTTTGTCATCCGCGACTCTCACGAAACATTCAGAATCCTGAAAGGAGACGAAGCAAAAAGTAAAAAAGAAGTTTAAAAACGCTACACAAAACTATCAAGTATGCTCCTAGATGCAGAATCTACTACACTGTATGCATCTATTCACACCTTCGTAGAAAATATAGAATGGCTGTGATAACGGTCTGATGCACTCATGAGATGACAGGACATTTTAGCATGTAAGAAGGTAAGAAGTAATCGGGCGTTGTTTGAATAAATTCATAAATAGATGCTGTATACTGCAAAAAGTGTTGTTTTTATTTAGAGTTATTTATTAAGAGACATTTATAATTTATGAAATTTCGGAAAATTAAAAAATAAGGAACAAATATAGATGTATAACGAGAATAATGTGAGAATTAGTGAATACGACCTCAGTAACAAGTTTCATGTAGTTTGGTTTAGTCCTAGTACGAAAGACAGGTACTAGTTTTATTTACGTGGTTCTCTATTTTGACTTGTTTATAGCAGCCTCGGGTAGTTACTGTCAAAGGAGATGCTAAATAAAAATGCTGAAGTTTGCAATTTTATGGATACTTTTTATTTTACAGAATAATTATTTATGTTTAGCTTTATAACACTTTGCAGTATTTATTTCACTTTAGTGTTTATAATATAAATTACGACGTAGGACTTACGACGACGTGAATAAATCTTATTCTGAACTTTTTCAGCACGAGAGTCATTTTAATATTATTAATGTAAGTCGAACGAATACATTTAGCCAAGCATTATCCCTATAATGCATTAGCTTTGCTAAAAGTATTCGGCAATTTTAAATTAATTACTTTTTATTTTATATAGTAACATTAACTTTATATATTTATCACTATACAAACCGTGAGTTGTCTGGAATAATTAAAATAGTTACAAAGTTTGGGAAGAAACTGACCTTCGAAACACAGTTTATCGCTAGTTTGAAAGTGAGATTAAATTGTATCTATTTATTCAGGAATTTATAAAGTTTTTCTTTTATTTATTCTAAATCTTACAATCCTTTGTCTTATAAACGTTCATATCATCTGTCTAATAACATTAATAATATATTAAATTATGGAAATGATGAATTTCGTTGGACAAAGCAACAGTTAGACAAAGCCTTGGTACATCAAGCAAAATCTCCTAATATATGCACCAAATAACACAATATAATATTACTCCCGAACTAGAGGAACATATTTAGTGCACCTAAGTCCTATATAATGATGTAATAGATAGATTCAAGTATATTGCTTTAATCCGGGAACAATCCTGCACTCGGGACTCGTACTAGGTAATTCCACATGGAGAGAACTAATAAAACAAAACTCTACTTAGGAATCGAATCCGAGCCCCAGGCTTTTTCGACTCCGACGATTTTGATCATCGCAATTACACCGTTACATTGAAGTACCGTGTACTTTTTGGAGTTACTGTTTCATCGGTGTTCTGTAAAGAAAAGTCAAAGATAAATCGTTTTCTATACTTGATTATCCTTCTCTACCCTGATTGTATTAAGGACTTCCCGGTTATTGTTCATAAATTATATTAACATGATCGTTAACACCCGCGCAATTAATATGCACACGTGTGTACTAAAAAAAGATTGTATATGAATAATAAATTCACGATGTATCCTGTTACTCGGCATTGAGTAACGACACACTCCAGCTTCCGCCGCCCTCCGTATCACAACTACTTCGCATACATACGAACCCTTTTTATAGGTCATTAACCTGTGAGCATTTTGTTGATGTACGTCACTGGATGCGATACGCGTGGTTCTTGGATTGCTACAGTCGCAAATATTATTATACATACTGATTAGTTTGTTGCAAAGAGTATGTATTTAAAGAACAATGAACAATGTTACTAAGTCTCGTTGATTACATTGTTCGACAAGTCTAGTAGGTATAGAGTTGTTGGTGATCGATGAAAAGAATGAACGAACTTTGAATAGGTTTAATAAAACCTACCGAGAAGCAAATGTTCTTCTACTTTAGAGGTCTCATATTATTTTAATTAGGTATATCATTTAAGAGAAGGTCAATAGAGCTTTTGCGTAGAGAATACAAAATAAATTAAATCCACTAAAACCATAAATCAAAACACTTCTTATATTATTTTAAAAAGAAAAACATAACCAGAAAAAGTATATCCAGGTACGTTAGATTCACGCAACAAACCACGACGACGAAATGAGGTAGTGCAGTGAACAAGCAGGTATAATGATCCGTACGCGTCAACTTATCTCATTAGTAGGTACCCACTTACTCGCTATTTTGTTTCCATTATTGTTATTTTGAGACCCAATGCCCAATATTATACTAAGTGGGTGCGAAAGTGAAAGATCGTTTAATATTATTAAAATAATGTTATTGTGTTTGTGTTTTAATTAATTATTATTCATCATTAGACATCAGCTGAAGCATATAATTATTTTCATTAATCACTCTAGCTGTTATCCCAGACCTTTCCGAGACCCATGATGTCATAGAAAATTCCCATGGGAATGAGATGTTTTTCCGCGACAAAAAGTTTATAATATTATCACTCTAGCCTCTAGGTATGTCTCATACCTTTGTTGATCTAAATATTTAGTAAAAAAAAATTGTAATCGGTGATTGTGCTATTTTAAATCATTTAAAACCGTTACATATCAATTAAAAGTATAAAAAATTCATAGACTAATTTATTCGTAAAATCATTTTACACAAGGCTCATTGGACACAAAACTAATGAATAAACGAATGAGCCCAATGTCATACCTTTAATACCATGCAATAAGCCGTGCAACAATTTATTATAATTAATTCAGTTGTTTGATTAATTGCGTCCGGTTTCAGCGAGAAATATATCGCATCATTAGCCATTCATGAGACAAAAGCTTTTTTGGTTTATGCTTTTTGCTTTATGAATGCATTGGTAGCGCGCTCCGCAGGAATCCCATCGGAACTTTATATTTTGAATGGAGATTATATTCTTGCTGTAAATAAATATCGTTAAGGAATAAAAGACAATAAATGTTTGAGAAACCATATTGTAGATGACGATTTTGGTAGAGTTTAATAAATTTTATTTTTTAGAAAACAAAGTCATGCAACATAGCATTGAATTTAATTGAACTTATTTATAAATGGCTTTACAAGGATTTCTAGTAATTTAGTACTTTTCATAGATAATATCTGGTAATCTTTATATAAGAATACACTTTTTTAATTTTAAAATAAAGTATACTAAACTTTTATGCCTAACTTGCAAAAAAATAAAAATATCCACAATGCTTTCCATAAAATTTGATTTTTCAGATTCATCCTAGAAAATATCCTTAAAAAATATTTTTATTTAGATTTGACACATTGCATAGAATTTCAAAGAATTCACTAGAACCTTTATTAATATAGTTTCGCTGGTAACTATTATTATAGTAAATGTTTCCAGTTATACAAAACGACAGGCAAATTATAAGGGTTACGTTTTTGCCCTTTGATGTTTGCATTTATGTATTTGGGCATTTTACTCATTCAACATAAACCCAGCCTATTCAAATTAATTATGTCACAGTAGAGCAAATTTGGTGATATAGTTTAGTATTTCTAAGTATAGTTACTATAGTATCATACTATCTGTGGTATAGTATCTGTTATCCAGCATAAGTAGTTTCTATTAGGACGCTTTGCAGTTATTAATAGCCATTCTCTTTATCAAACATGGCTAACAGGCGTGTTAAAATTCACATAACTATACTTTCTTTTCCCTATAATGCTTGATTCTTACTCCTTGAGAATAAACTACATACAATAATATTATGTCGACTAGTCGTTAGCCATGTGGCTTGCATGTGTTAAGACCTACAAGTGCATCGTTATTTTTATTACTTTTCAATTACATTATCTGAAACACAGTCATACATAATAATCTATACTAATATTATAAAGCTGAAGAGTTTGTTTGTTTGTATGTTTGTTTGTTTGTTTGTTTGAACGCGCTAATCTCGGGAACTACTGGTCCGATTTGAAAAATTCTTTCGATGTTAGATAGCTCATTTATCGAGGAAGGCTATAGACTATATATCATCACGCTACGACCAACAGGAGTGGAGCCACGGGGGTGAAACCGCGCGAAGCAGCTAGTATATAATATAAAGTGATTTTTTTGCTGGTTTCTTTTTGGCAATACTGTTTTTGATAGATCACGCGTGAATCGTGTCTTGTGTCTTTATCAAACTTGTTCAGTTTGGTCTATAATTTAACCATGAATCGACTTACGAACGAACAACGCTTGCAAATTATTGAATTTTACTATCAAAATGCATGCTCGGTTAAGAGAGTGTGAAGTCGGTTAAGAAGTGCGCGATGCACTTCATCGATTGGCGATTTTATTTTTTTTTGCCCAAAATGGAAGAATTGGACATGCCTCACACGTGGTTTCAAAAAGACGGTGCCACATACCACACGGCACGCGAAACAATAGCCCAATTGAGAGCCGTCTTCGGCGAACAGTTTATCTCACGTTTTGGGCCCGTCGATTGGCCGCCTAGATCGCGTGATCAAACGTCTTTGGACTATTTCTTATGCCTACAGGGATAAACCAGCAACGATTGACGCACTGGTAGCCAATATTGAAGCATTTAAGTATTCGTGATATACCGGCCGATATGTTGTAGAGAGTGTGCCGAAATGCGAATGGGCCATCTAAACCGGAGCCGTGGCCATCATTTGCATGAAATCATCTTCAAACATTAAATTATATTGATCGTTTTATCAATTCCATTATAGATTACATCAACATTTTCAAGTTTTTTGTGTTTTTTTTGAAAATCAAATCCTATAGTCAGGTGGGGTAAGAGGGTCACTGGGGGAAGAGGGCCTAGAGACCATAACTAGTAAACCGAAGCGTTTATGACTATGTACTTTCCGTCGATAAAAAAGTGAAGGCGAATTAGTTTGAGCGGTTTTGAGTAGATGTCGCTACGTAGCACAGACATCACAAAAAATGTAAACAAATTTGACAGTTGCGAATTCGGCTAACACCAAGTTGGCTCGTTTTTTTGCGAACCCATATTTTAGTGATAAAAGTGTGCTAGAAATATTTTAAATATACTGATACACGGAGAAAACTGTAAGTATTTCTTTTATTAATCATTTTAGTTAAGAAACAACTAAATATTGTGAGTTTCTTTCGCTTGAAAATCCTAGACTTCAAAAACAATAGCTGGGGTAAGAGGCTCACTATTGATGGTGAAAGAGGAACATATGTTTCTCTTCCCCCGTGTGAGGGGTGACCAACATTTTGATTAATTTATAATTATATGTGGATAAAATGAAAAGAAGTGACTGACTGTTCTGTACCTATTACAATTTTAAATCATAACTAAAAATTTCTAACTCATGTGTTTTTTTATATTTTTTTTTATTTAATAGGCGGGCAAACGAGCATACGGATCACCTGATGTTAAGCGATTTCCGCCGCCCATGGACATTCGCAACTCCAGAGGAGTCACAAGTGCGTTGCCGGCCTAAAGGATTATGCCTCCTGAGTCCTGTGCCAGTAATTACTTCAGGGCCTCATCTCACCACCAAACCGGAACACAGTGATGCAAGCACCACTATTCGCCAAGTTTCGCTAAGTTCGCCTGTCTCAAAATTCCAGAAATTCCAAAGAATTTCTTTTGGATCAAGAAGATCATTTATATTTTTAACTGACTTCTTAAAAAGGAGAAGGTTCTTAATAGATGAATTAAAATACTGATTCGCAATATTAATCTCATCACATAGTGCCATTGTTATTTTTAAAGAGTAACTAACTAGGAAAACTAGTTAGGGACAGACTGTTTACCATTACTATGTATGATTAAATAAAAATAGAATTATAACTAGTCGACTTCTTTTTAGTTTGCCACCCCTGATCGAACCTGTATGTCCCTCTTACCCCGAATTGATGTATTCTTGTTTTTTATTCCAAATTATACCTTATTTCATCGACATTAAGATCTAATATTGACCAAAGACATTCTATCTACAAATTAACGAACATTTAGCAACGAATATTTTAATTCAAACTCCAATCTTAGGAAATACAATGACTGTCCCTCTTACCCCTTGTAAGGGGGAAGAGGAACGATTACTCAATCTTGACATTAATGTCAATATCTTCGTAAGAACTGTTATTAGAGTAATGACATTTAGCCTACGGGAAGCTAATACATAAAGGAAAGTTCTGTGTGTTTCAAACATCTTAAAAAGCTATAAATGTTGTTCCTAGCAGTCAAAATATTTTACTGAAAATGAAATATGTTCCTCTTACCCCACCTGACGCTACCTCTTAAAAAATCAAGCGTTATAACCTTACGATTAAATAACGCATTGATAGAGCTGGCATTTATTCATAAAAAAGAAATGTAAAAGTTTTAGTACAAGGACAGTACGGTACTGCTATCTAGTAGTAGATACTGTATTCATCTGGAAAAGAACAACATAGACGAGTTCATAGAATATTACAATATTCTATAAAGATATAAAGGATTAAAGACACTCAATCCTCCCATATCAACTCCTCCTATAGATTCTTCGTATTTGTTATAAGAATTTTATTCTCAAAAACGACGAACGACAAATCTGAAAATATTTGCACACCTTTAAACATATTTCAACACACATCGTTTACTATCACTTTTTCCATAGGCGAAATGCCCATTTGATACCAATCTCTATACAAACAGAATAGATGTTTACAATTCCACCAAATATTTATTTTAGCAATTTTTGATAGAGTGGTTGCATCGGTAGCTTTTATTGTTTGCAAATACAAAAAGCCCTTCCGAAATCTACGCTCTTTCGTAATAAAAGTCACAAATAATTTGTTTTTATTTGTGTTCACTGTCGTCATGTCTTTAAAAATCCTTCTTTAATTTATTAATCTTTGTAAAGTTGTATGTTATCCAAAATGGTCATAATTAATACATTTGCAAAATTTAAATCCAGTTCCTATTATTTAAATCTTCTTATATATAAAAATGAATCGCAAAATGTGTTGGTAAGCGCATAACTCAAGAACGGCTGAACCGATTTCGATAATTCTTTTTTCTGGATGGTTGGTTCTTATGTAGAGAAAACGTAAATATGTACCACGGGCGAAGCCGGGGCGGACCGCTAGTACTGAATAAAATGTGCATTGAAGACTACTTAAACTGTTAGCTTATTAGATAGCTAAGTTTTAAATGAACGAAAGCACTTAGTCAAGTAGACGAACTCGAGTCTAACCTAAGAAGAAATTCCCGAACAAGAAAGTACTGAAAAAGTTTAAAACGCTCGCAAAGTAACATACATAATGGAAAAAAGTCTACTAGTTACAAAGAAAACTCTTAAATGTTATACGATCGTATTTATATTCTGTGGCAAGACTTCATATTCATAATGCATGGTTATGATAATATTTTGTTTAAGTTCACCTAAGGGATGGGCTTAAAGTTGAAATAAACCATAAACATGTCACATGTCTATTCAAAGTCAAATTTTCATTCCATGGTTTTCATGGTTTTGGTTGGTTTATTACGTTTTATTGCTCTCGACAGCTTTGATGTCCTTGTGATTGCTAACCTTAATTTCAAGGGATGATATTGAATAATTATGTTGTTATTGCTGTTTCGAAAAGATATTGATTCTGTTATGTAAATCATTAGTTGACCTACAATTATTTGCTATGCCTCCGCTTATCATGATGATTTAATTTAAGAATCAGAGAACGTCGTGCATATAAAATATACGTCATCATGTTCTACACGGTCTAGTTTTTTGAGATATCGACATCCATCATATGATTTCAACCGATTTAATAGATCTTCTATAAACCTATCTCAATATCTAAAATATTTAAATTATTCCTTTTATATTATTTATTATCAATAAAATGAGCCAAACAAATTCAATGCCTCTAATTTTATTTTATCAGACTAAAATAATATTTTTAAAAGCTTGTCGAAACAAAAATGTTATGATGATACCACACAGTTACTTCTCTGTGCGATAACAATGAAACGAGTTTTAAATATTAAAAGTTAATTTGTAGAGCTGTTGTTGTGAAGCAAAATTTTGTATAAAAGAACGTTCTTTTCATTCGGATGTTCTCGAGGTTTTATTAATTCGATTAAATTTATAAAACACACTTAATTATAAATATTAATTAATAATTTTATTGTGTACGTGTATTATGTAATTATTTAAGAGTAAATTATTTTGAATGGTTAAATAATAGTTTTCAACGATTAATTGTAAAATGCATGTTTAAAAATCTAATATAAAATTATAAAGTAACGATTAAGTAATCTGAAAAGTACAAAAATTTAAAAAAAGCTCAATGTAACAGATGGAAACCCATTGAGGATTAAAGGCATTAATAATACATCGTATTTAAACGTAAGATCGTTCATTTAAAATAAACAATACACTTTGTGAGAGGTGCAAACAAACCCTTTTCGAATACGGTCAAACCCACAAGCTTTGTTCTCTCAACAGTTATATTATGAGGGTTTCAACAAATACCCGATACCGACTAACCTAATGCCCCCCGACTCTCAGACTCATGCCATGAACCATTTCCTAACAACGCTTGCAATATTAATTATACCAGCTTGCCGTTAGCTTCATATTTAGGGTTAATTCTGTATGTATCATATTATTCAATATGTCAGTCACTATTTGAGCTTGCAATTATTCAGGCATAATTCATCGATAGATACGAATAATCCCTTTGCATTAATGTCGATTGTTTCAACGTCGTCGTTATAGTATTATCTATTAATATTCCCACTGCAGGAAAGCCTATAAGGATTAAGGCTGTATTATAGAGCGCTAATACGTTACGTACTACCTAGTCATCAGTAAAGTCGACATTCTCAAGATAATATTTGCTTCAAAGGATAGCATTATTATTAATATAATGTTATCTTATAGAGAAGAAAACGACAAACATATTTTAACTATCGGTTACTGTAGTGCAAACAATTCTGCTGCCACCTGTGGGCAGGCACTGCCAAATGCCACCTTGATGTTTTGGAAGCGATGGAAAGACGTGCCAAAAGAATTATAGGCGACGATAACTTAGCTGAAAACCGCCTTCAGAGTCTTACTCATCGCCGAAGAGTTGCCAGCCTTTCGGTATTCTATCGCTTACACTTCGGCGAATGCGCCACTGAACTGCACAGCATCATCCCTGCTTCCCCTTTTTTTCAACGGACATCCAGGCGCACTGCAGGCTACCATCCTTACTTGGTGGAAATGCCGACTGCTCGCACTTCTCGCTTTGCGTCGTCATTCTTAATGCGAACCGCCAAGGAGTGGAACTCCCTGCCAGCGTCTGTCTTTCCAGAGAAGTACAATATGGGTTCCTTCAAGAGGCGAATAAATAGGCATTTTCTAGGTAGACATGATTTACCACCATAGACCGCGTCACCGCTTTCCATCAGGTGGGACTGTGGTCAAATGTCTACCTATCCTAATGTAAAAAAAAAAAAAAAAAAAAAAAAAAAATTCTAAATAAAATAAAATAAATATTTAATATTAAACTTCAAATACCATAAAACTATAAAAATATGATAGCTTTGTAGAAAGCTCTGTTACGATCACTATATAATGTGGAATTTCCATTTTTATAATGCACGTTATTCTCGCTTATAAGCAGTTTATAAGACATCGTAAAGGCTTTTATGTGAATTTAATATGAGTATTTCATAAATTTAGGTGAAAATAGGCACTTGCCAAATCATGTTATATTTATACGTCCTATGTAGGTGTAATATTATGTCTACTAAACAAAAAAACAATATAAATAATAAGAAATAATCTTTAAATCATGTATACAATGTAATAATGGTTTCTGCCATAAACTTAATGTGGATTACGAAAAGCCAGAGAAAATATAGATAATAATTCATATAACTATACCTTCACAACGTTATAATAAAACACATTACTAGAAACCAAGATTTACAATCGTTTCCAGTGCGAATAGATGTTATGAAGAATCAAAATAATGAGCTAGAAAATATTGTAAATCTGTGAGCTCTCGGCCACAATACAGGAACATCTCTTGAATATGAAGATTAAAAATACTTGGAAAAAGTATTTTCAAATGAAAATAGTTTCATGGTTAAGTAAGTATTTACCCAAATTCCATGAAACACGCCGCGATTTTTGCACGCCTCATAAGCGAAGCGTTGAGGTGGGTACTACTGTCACTTCGCGCAAAACATCTGATTTTTCAAACTTAAAATGTCTTTATGTATCATACATTGCACTTGTAAGATAATACATACACACACATATTAAGAAAAAACACTATTTTTAACGTTCATGATATTTTTGATGTCATTTTTGTTATTTAAACTAGTTAAAAAACAGTTTAAAAAAGTTCTGTCTTGGACGTCCGTGTGTCTGTATGTGCGGATCCTTTTTCTTGTTAACACGATAGCGACCGAAATACTTTACTAATCGAGTCTTTTTTTCTCTCTTACGCTTGAGTATGCTCAGGAATAGAACCCTTTCATTTTTCAGGGTCTGATTCGATGTGGTTTAATTGTTATTAAATAAACAAAAATAATAATTAATAAATATTTATTAAAAAAAATTATGAGGCGTGCACTTTTGGATTTTCCAAATTATTTAAAGACTTCGCTCTTTATTTTAAATTTGAAGCAAGTAATGCAACAACTTTAGATTTTATTTTTATATTTTCCGAATCGGTGGTAATAATTTTTGTGTGATAAGTATAACTAATCAAAGGCATATATAGTGCATACGCCAAGTATAGTTAAATAAGTTAATTTATGTATTTGAATTTAATTAGTGTGTAATTAAACAGGTAACTCTACAAACTACATACTGCTTGACTCTCGCCATTCCCAATGCTACAACCATCTACGAATTGACGCGTATTGGAATCTAATCGAGTGGCACCCTTCCCAAATCAATTAACTTGTCAAACAATTCTTTTATCCCAGTATTGTGTCAACTGCGCCATGAAAATCACGGCGGCTTCATCAATTTTGAGGAGAATAGGGGATATTATATTATCTGCCTATTTTGTATGGTGACACATTAATCAGTTGAGAATGATTAATGAAAGCTAGCGATCCTGATCGTTTGATGGATTAGCCCCCATATGGCTGTGCATAATTTTCTGAGTGCCACCTGGGCCTTTGTTTGCTGGCTACAACACTAAGACTGCATTAACATAATCGGATACAACTTTTAGCGCGGTGTAATTTAACTTTTTTGTACTTTCTGTGTGCTTTTTTTTGAATTGTTTATAGTAAATTAATTATAATAATTAATGATATTAAATTAATTATAACAAAATAAGATCTACGCCTAACTTCGTTTCACTTGAAATACATTAAGTATTTATTATTATTTATTATTTTTCTGCTATTTAATCTCTACTACCTATTCATTGTAATTTTAATGTTTCAAATTTTATTATGTGAAAAAATACTTATTACTTTATATTTTTCCTTGTTTCTTACCTGTTTTTCACGAGGTCTGTTAACAAGAAATACGTATATTTTTGTACCAATGTATTCAGTTGCCTCCAGTGGTTAGCTGGGATCGGCACCCTCTAAATCCGGACAAATCCTACATACCAAAGCCTTTCATTTTGAAAAAAACACAATCGCGTGAAAGTAAAGAAAAACATTTGCCTCCATAAAATTATATTGTATCTACCAAGAACTTTTCTGAGAATTTTCATTTCTATTTACCCATAAGCTATTTGATATTTGCTAGAAACTGATGGCAAAGTTTATTTAGTTAATCACGAAATAAATAAAAAAAGACCAACTGTAAACATAAAATTCAACATGCGAAAATTGTATTAAAAATTATTTATGAATAACCTTTCAAATGGTTCAAGAAGTGATTTTCATCTAATTAAATGGTTCTAATTAATGCCACTTATGCGAGATTTCCTAACAGAGCCGTTAAATACTGCATTCGGTTTAAAAAGTAAATAACGCGCACAAAACATCTCAAGTGAAGTAACTAGCTCGGAAGAACGAGAAAGCTGGTTATGGATATTGTACCTGCGTCATTGTTTTGTAGCTTAATGCTACGAAAAGTGGGGACTACGCTCCGCGTCTTCTATACAGTTTTCTACTATACTATTTATCAAGGTGTAGGTTGGCTTCTAACGTGGAACAATGGTCTGTTGATGTTGATCTAGTTACTTATGTATGGTAATCAGTGAAAACTTTTGTGTATATTATTTAATGAACATTTAAACTAGTTAAATAATACCGAAAAGAAATAACAACATATAAGCATAATATGTCACGCAGGATAACAGGTACTGAAGCTTTCTACAGGATTTTCATGCTTATAATATTGTCGTAATTATGTTAAGTGTGGTAACGACCAGAATTTATCTAATTACATTGTTAGGAATTATAATTTATAAACATATTGACGTACATATTGATAATTACATCCTATTAAGATTATAGCTTCATGTCCGTTCAATACTTTATGCCCTGTTAAATCCGTTTACGGACAAGATAAAAAATGAATGGACATTCGAGCTCGTCTTATTCCTCTATCATATTTTGGGTCGGATTCGCACCTCAAACGTACATGGGTCTGTTAAATATTATCCGTATCTTCTATTTGAAAGCAGTAGTAAAACAAAACATCCATACTTAGTACAAAGGCGTTACAATTGCGAGCATTGCGCGACAAAAGCTTTGAGCGTTGCGAAGCTACAATTACTATTATAAACACGATGGTTTTCTAGCGAGAACTAAAAGTGACCGAGTTTCTTCATGCATACTCAAAATAAAATTGTACCAGTTAACAATTTCTCAATTTACTTTTCTGTTTCAATCATTTCCACTTTGCTGGCGAAAATAAATTAAATACGATTTTTATATCAAACATTTTCGTGTTTCGCTTCCTATCTTCTTTCATAATTTCCGATGTTAGAATTTATATAAATTAAAAGGCTGTCATTTGAATATCTTTCAATCTTACAAATCTGTAAAATTGAATGCTGAGCGTATTGGACATTTATTTATGCGATAAATTGATCCAATAAACATACAAAATGAGTTATTAACATATTATATAATTCATTTACGCTGTGAATATCATTTATTTTCTAATTTCACATCCTATTACCGCTTAATAATTGTATTGAGCAGGGATGACATTTGACCTATTTGAAATACCTGGCTTCATGTCAGGTGTCCATGTGTAGTCATAATTAAACTAAGTAATGGATAGCTCAGCTAGTAGCTACGTATGTTTGTTTTTACATTGAACACGTGGATTCCAGTGTCTATAGGTATGCGCTGAGCAACGCAAAGGCGCCTGGGTTAATTAAATGTCTAACAAGCGTTTGTAACTTTGTAGTTATCGAGTGTTCATTAAAGATACAGGCTTATGAGCTAGCCGAGGTAGAGCAAATGAATAGACTTATTACCTTGTGCATAAACATTGTCCTTAACATTATAATTGAAACATAAACAAGGAAACATAACTGACGTATTGTTTTGTTTTGCTAAGTTTGGTATTAATGCGGTTCATATTACAATTTCTATATCAGGCTTTCTCTAATTATCAACACATATACAATTATAAATGCTGATGCATATATATAATATATATAATATATAGTTCTTTACTAATAAAGCTTTTTAAGTAAGTACATATAATTTTCCCAAATGAAAAGTAAATGTTTTATGTTTATCAGAAACGGGTACACAATATGAGTTTACAATTATTAAATTAAATTATTCATAAATGATTTCTGCAGGGATGTCGTTCTTTTTCTGACATGCTCGGCACAAATTTGATTGCAACTCTTGCAAAATTTTCCACTACGCAGTTCATAAAAATGTTAAATAAGAACAACAAGAATATATTTCAGGTAGTCTATGTACCGCAAAATTATTTATAAAACCTATTTTGTGTAAGTAAATTTATTTTTTAAAATAACATCATTAATTACACGAAGAATAAAGAGAAATAGATCGCTAATAGATAGCTAGAAATAAATAGCTACTTACTAACCTGAAGGTTGCCTGGCAGAGATGGCTTAGAGCCATAAGGCCGCCTGTTGTACATTTAAATCCATTAAGATATTATAAAATAAGATTGAACCTAATGTACAATAAAGAATAAATAAATAAATAAATAAAATAACAACAAATCTAGGTATATTTATCACACTGACACCACATAAAGATTTTAACAAAAAAGTCGTAGTCTTTCTATATGATATTGTTTGTATCATTATTGCAACGTGGCTAGCAGAATATTCGTTTTTATGCCAAAGGTATTGGATGGAGTCCTCTAGGAATAAACGTGGTCGAAATAGCGAGATCTTTGCTTAAAAATTCATGTTCCATAAATATATTTGAACCTACTGCGTCGTAGGTAATATCACCTAGTAACATCAAGTTTATATTTTTAACAAGGATATGTTTATTTTATTAAATATAACTACTTACCTTTGATGCCATCTACTTGTTTATTTAGAACCCAGATAGGGAATGGAATGCTTCGAAAATTAAATAAAATTTTATGAAGTGAAATAATTATTTTAAAATTTATATTCTATGCACAAATTGGGTCAAAACTCAAAGCATAATAAAATCAGTCTCAGAAGCCTAGTGAAATTTTAAATCATAATATTATAATGTTCGATACTGATCACTTACTGATACTGATACTTCGGGAAATAGAGACTTTTTTTCATTTTTCTATGTTCTATGTTCTATGTTCACTATTTATCTATTTACTCTACAATATCATTTTCAGCCTTTGGACATCGTGGCCGGCCATATATAGTATTCCAATATGACTGCTAACCAGCAGCCAGCATTTACTCCCCACAACTTTCATCAAGTCCTCATCGTCCCAACAATTTTCACCAAAATTTATTTAGAAACAATTAATCTACTATGAATGATTCTTGATTCTTGGCACCCATACCGCAATTCTTAATTCATTATATTAAAACCTGATTCAATCAAGCGTTCATTTGCAAAAAATGTGATACTTTACCGAACTCGGTGAAACATTTTCCAAATGGAAGTCCTGCGAATGATAACGTATTGATTGAGTGCAAGTTTCTTCGGCAGTTACTTAAAGTTGCTCGTACTTATTTAATAAAACGGCTACGGCTAGTTTTGTTGCATTCTCGTTTGGAAACTTTTGATTACTTTCGATATCGTCCTGCACTTTATTTTCATTTCACTTCATCCATCTCATTTCTGTTTACTATTCCCCTCTGCAAATTAAAATATTTTAGGTTCTGTTCATCGTGACCGCTGAAGTTTAACGAACGCAGCATTCTATTAAATTAAAAATTGTTCTAGCCATTAACCACTTGCGTTTGTGGACTTATGTTTCAGAGATGTGTGCATTGGAAAAAGTTATCAAGATAACGTCGAATTATTATAGTACGAACTCTAGACGAGATTATAAAGCTTCGTTTTACAAAGAAGGCTTGTGAAGCGTCGTTTTGCTTTAATGTTGGATGCAGAATTAAGTTATACCTTATTTTATTACAAAGATGTGTCATTGTTGAAATTGTTTATGTCTTCTTAGTGATCTTCGGGTTCGTTTTCTACGTAGAATTGTTACCTTGCTTTTATAGGAGTAAAAGACCGGATTATGGAAATTTCTAGTCCAAACTTAATTTATTGTTATGAAAACTTAATTATACGAAAAGTTAGGTTTTGTTAACTGTTGCCTAATTGTTAATGAATATTAATGACTCTAATAAATCTGAAAATTTGTTTGAACTTTTGAATCAATTTTGTCGTTTTATGATCGGGAATAATATACCAATACAGTTACCGTTTTTATTCAGTTCCACACATATAGAGAGATTTAAGTTTGTTCAGAAAATATATTTAAGCTTTCAATGAAGAAGTATATTCACTAATTATAAATCTTGTGTGTGATGATTTTTTAAAAGGACGATATTGTTCGCTAAGTTGTAGTAGTGACTAAATAACAAGGTTAGATGAATAATTATATCAAGTAAACTAAAACGTAACATTATTAGATTATGTTTAAACCTTCTTCAGTTTCTTACCAAGTTATCGTAACATCAAAATTTACTGCGATCTTTATTCAACATTTATCTAACACAAAATGTTTTTCCTTGTTTATCTAAATTCGTGAATTTAAAAGTTACCTTTTATCCACTGCTATTAAAAGTTTAGTGCTTTTTTAATTGAGGGATTAATTAGAAGATTTATCTAATGAGCTAAATGTTTTTATAAGCCATGTTTAATTGACGTCTAAATGTATGTACCTATTTAGAAAAAAAATTTGAAATGGTTTATATGAATATTAATATATTTTTGTGTTATTTTTATTTTAAGCACATTGAAATACAAATTATTATTATATTAATTAATAGGTAATAGAAATATCTGTTTCCTAAAAATGACTCTTTATCAATGACTTCATCACAAACCCTACCTTTAGTGTGTTTGTAGGTATTTATTTTGATTATTTTGTTGTACATAATCTTTATGATTCCAAATTATTACCCAAAGAAAGTATAAAAATATAAAATACATGTCAAGAGCTCAATTTATTATTTTCATAATTACTCTATGTAATAAAAAATTAACTAATTGATGAATTGCTCTGTTGTAATGGAACAGAAAGTTGGTAATATATTTATATATATAGATATATCTATAGAGATTACTATAGATATATAAATACCAACCATCGCCATACAGTATTGGCTCTACCTATACCTATATACAAATAAACATTTGACCCCTTTTGAATTAAAAGACTTAAATATACAATTATTTCGGGCATTTGTGCAAAAAATTTTGGTCCTCCTGGGACAGATCCTAATTAAATAGATAAAAATAAGTTCGACAAAACATCCATACGTCGCAAGGCCGCCGGTGATTAGAATCACATTTTCTAAATAACGTTTTCATTCAAAATAGAACAGATAAAAAAGGATTAAAGGGTACAATTTTTTTCCCATTTATATACCTAGTAAAAAAAGATCTCTTTACATTTGAAACGTTTTTTGATACATTTTGAAGAGACGATTTCAAAGTGAATCTCTAAATATTTTATTACTTTGATTAGCATATTTTATGAACTCGCAACTCAGTAGACTAGAAAATTTCCTCTTTTCATGCATATTTGACGCTTTAATGTGATTGAAAATTCAATATCATACAGTTTAAACTGTGTCGCTTTACATTGCATGTTTTACTTTAGTTTAGTTCGTGTATTGAATATTAATTAGATGCAATGTGAAGCTACTCTAAAATATTGAAAATATTTCATTATTTTATGCTATAACTACCTATACAAATTATTATAGTTTGTACAAAAGCCTATTGCGAATATTGATATAAAAATAGGATTTAAGTAATGAAATATAAACAACTAGCGACCCGCCCCGGCTTCGCACGGGTGCAATGCTGATACTAACACTACAGAAAAACTGTGAACGTTGTATATAAAAACATAGCGGCCCGCTCCGGCTTCGCACGGGTATAAAATAGATAGCCGGACCGCCGCAAACGCTACGTCCCGCAATTTTTAAATCTGTAATATCTTCGAAAATATTCACTTAAATCATACGGTGTAAAGGGCCATATAAATCTATAGTAAATGAACATTGTATTCAAGGTATTTTATTGGTTAAGGATTAATGCTGTATTGGTTAAAATCGCATCGAAAATGAGCCATTAGTTGTCGTAAAAAGTACATGACAAAAAAAAGTTATTGTGGGTTATCCATAAGAGATAGACATATACCATCCCGGACTTTTCTGTAGACCTTTTCAATGTTTATAATACTTAGTACATTATTTTGATAAAACTCGTAGGGTTCAGCCTGCGTTTGCAATGTAAGCGGAAAAAATGTAATTTTTTACGACATCACATTAGAAACCTCAAAAATAACAGTACTTCTCCACTATTTAATGGATGTTATTATACATATAAACCTTCCTCTTGAATCACTCTATCTATTAAAAAAAACCGCATCAAAATCCGTTGCGTAGTTTCAAAGATTTAAGCGTACAAAGGGACATAGGGACATAGGGACAGGGAAAGCGACTTTGTTTTATACTATGTAGTGATAGTGATATGCGTACTTAACTGAAAAAAAAATCCGTTCTGTTACAATTCACTACCAAATCGTCATAAAATATGAATGTATTCAAAGAGATATTAAACACTACACAATCATTAAGTAAATAAATACTACAACATTAGTTTAGTGATTAATCGCACATAGATGAAGTACATTAATTTGTGGACGTCGCAATCATTACTATAATAGTGTACCTACGTGTCGGTCATATTACAGTTTCGATGCATATAATATTATGGCATTGGTTTGAGGTCTGCGGTCAGCCACAGGTTATCCGAGAGAATACAAGTCTAGTGTTAAATAGGAAATAGCTTACGTCACGGTAGACACGTATCAACATATGAAAATGTATAGTCTGTGCCTGCTACATGCGTGTGACGAATGTGTTTATGATCCAGACTATACACAGACAGACAAGCTATAACTTTCTTTTAGTCATTGGGCACGATATTGTGTACCAAAAAGTGCATTAAAAACATACAAGATTTGAGATTTTCGCTAACAGCCTTATCCTTGTTCCTCCAAAGCATCGAAGAACACTGTAAACTAACTTGAAAGTATATTTTATCCAATTCCTTCTTCCAACTAAAAGTGAGAACCTTTAATAATGTCTATTTAAGAAATATAAAATCCCTTTATACTCGCACTTTCCAACGCCATGTCAGGCAAGTCCGTGTCGATATCCACTTGAATCGACATCAAATAGACTGAAGAGGTTTTGAATTTCATCACCTCAGCGAACTGTTATTGGATTCTTAGGAAGTGACTACAAGAAATAAAAACCTTTTAAAGCATTGTATAGTCTCTTTTGTAAGAGCTTCTGTTTTATGCAGGGCAAAGTTCACATCGTTATTTATTTCACAAAGGTACGTACTTCCTATTAAACGGATTGTTTCCAACTGAAGCATTCCTTTTGTCCCAAATTATGCCCTTAAAATGCACGATTGGGAAGATAGTAACAGAATGGAAGGTATTTATATGTATAGCAATTACTAAACAACATAAGTGATTTTTTAACATTGTTTCTATTTTTGCGAAGAAAATAGAAGATAAACTTGATATTTTTAGTTCTTTTGGTTATGCAAACTGCAAATAACTTGCAGCAAATACTTCGTCTGAAATTTTCCAGGTAAACCAGTGACATATTTGGCATTTTTTCAAGTGAAACTCCTGAACAACATCATTCGACATTTTTCAAATGAAAATTCAGATGTGTTTGCATTGTTATTATCATTGCCTCATAATATAACGAGTATAAATCACAATGAGAAAGCGTATTTGTTAAATGCGACTTACATTAGACTCATACAGTTGGGACATTAACGACATGAGCATTATGTTGTTATCCTCAGTGTTTCTTCGAGTTGGTAGGTAGTTGTTTTTTCCGCAGCGTACCGTCGCGGTCGGACTAAGTGCGATTTATATTAATGTCGTCATATTTTCGCGTTGGTTAGCCGCATTTTCATATTAAACGATGTCCGGGCATCCACCATAATGCGAGCGCCTCACCTTCGTCATTTGTTTGCGAGCTGATTAAATTTACATGGCTAACGTGGCTTTCGGTTAAATTAATTTAGCAATTTAAAGCCTACCTATTTACGAGTATATTACATTGGTAATGGGCAATGGCGTATGTGTTTATGGTAAATTAGTTTGCTTAGATAGGTAAAGCAAGATCATGTTTTGTAATGACTAGAAACTTTGGCCTAAATTTGTTTCTATTAATAAAAGTATACATAACAATAGTAACTCTACAATCTGAAACACAATTTTTTTTATAGAACTTTTGGTTTATCTTCCAAACCATAACATAAGAAATATAAAATTTCACAAAATGACAACGTAAATAATTTCTGCCATCAAAGTAGCCCTCATGAAAACCGGGAAAAGTTTATTAATGTTTCGTAGCAATATAAAAGGCATTCATGTTGGTACAATGGATTGAAATCCTTAAGAAGTCGCTCAAAAGGAAGAATGGGTATTCTGAATGCATAAGCACTTTTCAAATTTCCGCCAAATGCCACGCGTGATTCCTGCAATATATGTACCGTTCATGAATCTATATATATAAAACTCAAAGGTGACTGATATAGTGATCTATCAACGCACAGCCCAAACCACTGGACGGATCGGGCTGAAATTTGGCATGCAGGTAGGTATCCCCTAAGAAAGGATTTGGATCAATTCTACCCCCAAGGGGATTAGACGACGCGGTTGGCGCAGTGGTAAAGTAACTGCCTACTGAGCCGACGGTCCCGGGTTCGATCCCCGGTCAGGGCAAATATTTGTGTGATGAACTCAATTATTTGTTCTTGGGTCTGGGTGTTATTATCTATAGGGTCAACCGGGGCAAATGCAACTAAAAAATAACAAGCTTCAAGTTTGATCGGTTGCAGTTATCTCCTTTTATATTTGGTCATTTATTTGACCCATTTATTGTTTTTTGTATTTATTCAAGATTATTTTAAACCAATCAAGCAATACAGTAGTCTTATAAATAACTGGTAGTGAGAATATTTCCTAAAATTGGTAGAAAAAGTTACATTAACCCCTAGTCGGGGGTAAATGCAACTAACTGCCATAGCTCTTCTTCTATTTCATACAGGGTGTCCCAAAAAGTAGTGATGAACGGAAGCTGGGAGGTAGAGGACCTAAAGGGCTATCCGAATCACCCCCATGTATATTATGCGATTTTTCGTATTTTCGGAGTTATGACGTTTTTTTCAATTTTTCACCTATCGCCGAGTACGGTGATATTTTCACTCATGGTGACGTCAATTATTGCGGAAGGTGCTTGATTTTTTTTGTGTGCTAAGCTGAAAGATAGGCCAATTCAGTATGGTAACATTTACTATCGTTAGATCTTTGAATGGAATAAAAAAAAGAATTAAAATGCCAAGAAAGATAAAATTACCCAGTATGTTCTCCACTTCAAGGGCCCGTAAAAAAATAAAATCACATAAAAAAAGTTTTCCATTTGGCTTTTAAAAACTTGCTCTAACTATCAGGTAGCTACCCTGAAAATTTCATTTTATTATTCAGAAGGCTTCAATCGAAAAATTGAAATCTAAATGAGGTAAGTGCAAAAATTGAATTAACATGATGATTAATAAAAACAAATTAAAACCAATAACAAGGTGTTTAATTACCAGAAATTTTTAAAATGACCCCGCTATTGCTCAGTGCAAGTGCGACATCACCGTAAAAAGTTGTCTTTTAAATGTCTGAATGCCCTTTTATCATTTTTAATGGTTTCTTCTGCTACTATGAATTTCCAGGTTATTTCGTTCAAATTGTGGCAGTCTCTCGTCTTTGTAGTATCCCCACGGAAAAAAATCAATAGGGTTTATGTCCGGGGACCGTCGAGGCCAGGCTAAAGGGCAAAGATACCCTGAAAGATGGATTGGTCGTTGCAGCCTGCGCATGCGCTGGTGACGCCTGCCTTAAAGCCTGGCCTGCACGGTCCCTCGACCTAAACCCCATTGATTTGTTTCAATGGGGATACTAAAAAGACCTCGGCTACTTGAGAGAATGCTACAATTTGGACGAAATAACCCGGAAATTCATAGTAGCAGAAGAAACCATTAAAAATGATAAAAGGGCATTCAGACATTTAAAAGACAACTTTTTACGGTGATGTCGCACTTGCATTGAGCAACAGCGGGGTTATTTTAAAAATTTCTGGTAATTAAACACCTATTTATGGGTTTTAATTTGGTTTTAATGATCATCATGTTAATAAAATTTTTGCACTTACCACATTTAGATTTCAATTTTTCGATTGAAGCCTTCTGAATAATAAAATGAAATTTTTAGGGTAGCTACCTGATAGATAGAGCGAGTTTTTAAAAGCCAAATGGAAAACTTTTTTTATGTGATTTTATTTTTTTATGGGCCCTTGAAGTTGTGAACATACTGGGTAATTTTATCTTTCTTGGCATATAATTCTTTTTTTATTCCATTCGAAGATCTAACGATAGTAAATGTTACCATACTGAATTGGCCTATCTTTCAGCTTACCACACAAAAAAAAATCAAGCATCTAGCGCAATAAGTCACGTCACCATAAATAAAAATCTCATCGTACTCAGCGATAGATGAAAAATTGAAAAAAATGTCATAACTCCGAAAATACGAAAAATCGCATAACATACATGGGGGTGATTCGGATAGCTCTCTAGGTCCTCTACCTCCCAGCTTCCGTTCATCACTACTTTTTGGGACACCCTGTATAAAACAACGAATATAGAATATATTTATGAGATTTCATGTTATTCATAGGATTTTGAACTGGATTACCGTGTAGCAAGGACGAGTTTTCAGGAAAAATCTTATTTTTCTAAATGTGGGGCAAATGCAACTATTTGTTAGAGAATTAGTGTGGGGAATGCAAAAAACTTATTCATCGATATATTTTTATTATTATTCTATATATATATACAATAACGTTATCTATACAATAACGTTGCGATCGTAGATGGCGCCGCATTATTTAGAGGAAAATCTCATGCACCTACTTTGATTTACCACTTTAAATCGCAACAAAAAAAAATTACAGTGTACTACCTACTAAGTCAATTTTAGTTTTTGGTCAGAACAAATAATATTCTTTGTGTTAAATATTGTTAAAAACGTAAACCAAACAAAATACGTTTATTAGTTAATCAACCGTTAACTAAAAATTACTTGAACAATCACAGAACTATCCTACCTATCGTTTTTAGTTACTTATAGTCTTTAACCACGCTTTATCTAATTTTAATTTTACTTATGAACCCGTCTCTGGGTATAATATCGAAGAAATAATCGATGGTTCTTCTTTAATTAATCATAAAGAAAGTATATTTTGACTACCAAGAAGGATACATAATAAAAATATCGACACTGTCACATCACTAGTGTTTTTAGTTTCATACAAAAATATAAGGGGCTATTGTAACTAACCTCACAGTTGCAATAACCCCACAGTGAAATTTTCATGAGGCAATTGTAACTGCATCAATAACACAAAATAGAGTCAACTAACGCATTAAAAATATAAATGAAATATGCTTAACGGCTTGTGATAATCGTGTCCAATCAAAAACACCTGCAAAAAATCACTCCTAAACAATTTTTTTGTCTGTAAAACTCGACACCTGTTTTTACGCACACCAACTTCAAAATAGCGGTTTGACAAAATGGCCTATCAATCAAATAGTTTTCATCGTAGTGGCACCATCTATTACTTGTAAGATTTATTAGTCGTTGAGTTTTTGAATCATAGGTGGCGATATATTACAACAACTCTAATAAATTAGTTATGATAACTAGTTGCCATAGCCCCATAGTTGCATTTGCCCCGGTTGACCCTATATGTATTTATAATATTATATTTATCGTCACCTAGTACCCACAACACAAGCCTTAATTGAGCTTACTGTGGGACTAGGTCGATTTGTGTAATAATGTCCTATAATATTTATTTATTATTTATTTATTTATTAAATAAAGGATGAAAGTTTGTATGAAACTATGTCAATTTTATACCGATTGGGCTTAGACTTTGTTAAGTTTTTACATACGCTAAACAAAAGTACCAAAGCCGCAAAAATATACCTAATTAATATTAATACTTCTTAACGCGAGCGAAGCCGCGGGTAAAAGCTAGTTAAATATATAATGTCACTCGATAAATACAATTTTACGTTTGATAATAAAATATCCAATTATTATTTAAATTGCATGCAATATATTTTATTGCATTAAACATGCAGCGACATAATTAAATTGTTAACATAATATCGATACATTATCGCCAATGATAATACTGTCAAATTTGGAAAAAGTTATCGTCATATTATTTGAAACATGTTTTTGCGGTTTTGTCCTAACGACGTCCATTTTGATGGTCGATATAAATTAATTATTGCAAAATGGTGATTGAACTAGAGTTTCAATTTAATCGTAATAACAGCATAAAAAAAGTATAGTCAGTTGTAAGAAATTTTAAATACGATTTAATTTAGAGCAAACCCCTTAAATGGCTATTAAGATTTAAGCATTAGTTAAAACGGCCAGTCTCCACTTCCGAAACCTTAAAACGCTTAGCTTCTTTTCCTTATTTTGTCAAATGGATTATTTGTTAGTAAAGTGACTCAAAATGAAATTGCTTACAACCCGGCTTATTTAAATCGAAAACAAAATTATACGCAACGTCAATTAAATGAGTGGTTTATTGTATATTAATGGGGGTTAATAATAAAAATTGAAATGAACAATTGCCGACCCAAATTCCGAGAATTCGATTACGCTATTCTATTACTTCTCTCCAGTTTTCTTTTGCTTTCCCTCTGATTGGTAGCTCGTACACAAATGAATTAATTTGGTTTTTCTTTGTAATTTCTTACATTATGCGATGATATTTCCCTTCATTAAATTAATCGTAAGTCATACTGGAAAATATAAATAATTAATGTTGATTGCAATAAATAATTTAAGTTCATATGTTCATGAATTTATGATGATACCTATATTTAAAAGCCCAAATGAAAAATTATATAAAGTATAGTATAGTATAGAATGACAACAAGAAGTTATTTATTTATTTAAAGCTTTATATATGAAATAGTTTTCAATATTATGTTCAAAGTAACAACGCAAGACATATATTCTACTGTAAACTTAAACAAAATTTATTACAAGCCACTGATTTAATTATACGTAGGTACGTGTACCAGAGCTAAAGTTAGTTTTCTCGTCAAATGCTCAAGAGAATTAACAACAACATTGATTTTGTATGCAAGCTTCAAACTAGCACCAGTTACTGTTGTAAATTAATTTATCTTTCGAACCTGCTCATAAATTATGACAACACCTAATTAAATATTTAATTTTATTGTTTTTGTAGAGCGAGAGTCGATTTATTCCTGTGTGTGACTTTTTTATGTCAGAGTGAGCAAAGGGGCAGACAAGATTTACCTAGATGTTTATAAATTTAATCTCATTCCTAGTAATTTCATTTGCTTATTACCGATAGTATCTCTTTGTTAATACGTACCTTAATGTTTTATTTAAAGCATAGAGAGATAGAGTATTATTTTTTTGTCAAACGGTTAAATTCTATTTCTGTTTACACCGCGATTTCGGTCTATTTGTCATTTATCTTATTTATCGTATTCTCATGGAAGAATATTTACATAGGTATCAAAAGCTTAAATATATAATAATAACCTACATTTAGATGTACAATGAGCAAAATTCATGAAAAAAAAAGAGATTCTATGTCAATTCATTACATTTTTTTATTATAGAGTCATGGACGTATAAAAAAAGACGGACGCCGTATTACGAACAAACAACGTGAAGCCACCATAGTAAGCTAGCGATCGTGTAAAGACAATAAACACGCACACACTCTCACCATAGTAAGCTAGTCGGCCGCCATTACGTCGTGAACTACCGTCTGATTAACTGCGTCACTGTTTCACAAAAAATATTTAAAATGCCGTCTTGCGTGGTTAAATGGTGTCGCAACAGTACAATTTTAAATAACAAAACACAAGGGATTACATTCCACAGGGAAGCAAGTTATTTCTTTTATGTTTTAATGACAAAATTATTACGGCAAAATTTATAGAAAAAAATACAGCCGCCATTGTCATCAACACAGCTGTTGCCATGGCAACATGGCACACACACATGGATGTTTCGCCGCCATTACTAGGCTTCACTCAATGTTTAGGCGATATACCGTCCGTCTTTTTTTATACGTCCATGTATAGAGTATAAAAACTTTGAACATTTATTAAGAAAATTGAACAAAAATTAAACTAGGTATAACTACTTTTATATAAAATATAAAAATAATAAAGTTATTCACTTAACTAAATCATTAATAACTGCGATATTATAGAATCATAGATTAAAAAATCTCGTTTTCACTCAAACATAGAGAAATTGAATAAACTGATTGTTAATGATTCAGTCTTCTAATTAATTATAATATTATTTGATATTGTACAATAAAGTCATTTCATGTATAATATAACTGATTCATTTGAAATGTGAAACTGAAGTCATAAAATTTCATCATGTTAATAATTATATTGAATGTTGCTTTCAAATCTGATTTCATACGATTAACATAATAATGACCTATAGTTGAAATAATTCCAACATGTTTATATGAAATACAAAGAAATCTGATAGCTTCATTATGTTTATATATTTAAATGTTAAAATATGTGATGTCACTTTTTAGAAACTAATGAGGGAGGCGTATTGGTGAAAAAAGTTGTTAGTAATGAATACTTACGTATGTATTAGATGCAGAGCTTAAAACTTTTAGATTCAGTTGGAAAATAATATTATGATTCATAATTATTTTTCAATTGTAGCTATCGGTTTCTAGTAATTAATATCAGCTCCTCAAAATCATTAGATAATGAAAGTTCTTCATACAATACCATTTTAATAATTAAGCAATATTGTCTGTCCAAATCGGTCACTAAAATTCATCCCCAAGGATATCGTGTAACTCAAAGTCAAGTTAAAGGTAAAAGTTATTGGTAATTTACCAAATCCTTTGCAACTATCTCAATAATTTATGTGAAAGTTTGCACGTTTATTATTAGGGATTTTAATGAAATTTGACACAAACTTATTTAACACGTACCTAGGTAACTTTTAATCTCGGCAAAATGTTGAAAAACAAAGGCTTATTACTAGACATCGGATTATATGCACTAACAAAATGCCAAAATATGCATGCAAATATGCGCTAAAAAAGGCCGAAATATGCACTAAAAACGACTGATATGCCTAAAATATGCACAATACAAAATCAAAAAACCTTTATTATTAAAGTGAAACTTTTATTACATCGTCTCAAACTTTTTGGTCTGTGTAGCGCATGTCGCGTGACGGTCGAACCGTACGATAATTATCGTACAAATACGATAATTTTGTGCCTAAGTTTCACTTTTACCGTGGTTTCATAAAACCACACAACATTTTTTTTATATATTTAAATCAAAGATTGTACAAAAACAGTGAAATTTTCTTGAAATTAAGTATAGTTTTTGTGCCAATATACAATTAAGCATTTTTACCAAATTTTCGAGCGCAAATTTGTGACGTTTGTCACCCGCGAGCCCAGTGTTGCCGTCTTAGACCTTTCCGGGCTAAATCTAGCCCTTTTTTAGAATTCAACCCGTGTTTTAAGTTTTTAGCCCCAAAAGGGTCATCTAGCCCTATTTTTAATAGCTCAAAATTTACTTAAAATGGAGCCCATTTTTAATTTTTGCCATTTTACTATGCCAAAATAGGGTTTATTTACTCGCTGAGCGTTCTGATTGGCTAATAAAGGTTAGTCGACCAATCAAAACTCCCGCTACTTAACGAAATATGCACGATTGGGGAAAAAGGCTTAAATATGCACTAACGCCGTAATTAGAGAGTTTTATGCATTTGCATATGCAAATATGCAAATGCATAAAAAATGGAAAAATCTAGTAAAAATGGAAAAATCTAGTATGACAATAATTTTAACGTAATTGCTACTTAAAATCATTAAGCAGCAGATCTTCAGAGGTAAACAAGGAAGCTGCAAGTAAACACAATTTGATACTTTCCTGTTTTTCATTTTACGCGAATGGGGTTAGTAAATAAATAGGATTAAAAAATAATTCCGCCCGTGACCACGCTCACTTTAAGAGGCTTGAAACATCTAGTATATAATACTAATGAATAAAAATAAACTATTTTAACAAAATGTAAAAAATAACTTCAAGTAGAGTCGGTGCCTTAAATAAGTAAAACGTTTAACTTGATACATCAACTTAGTTTTGACGTGTTTTATACTTTTTAATTTTTAATATAAACCTTACCTTGAATTTTCTGTTGTTAGATAAAACCTCCTCTATTTTTCAATAAATCGGTTATAAAAGTTTTAAATGATTTGAGGAGCATTTAATTCGAAACACCTCATACTAAAGTCGGTGTACAAGTTGTATATCGTCGTGTGGACAGCATAATTCATTTAACTGGTAGGTCGGGTGCAGGACACGAGGGCTTACTGTCACGATCCCGCCTGCCTGTGACATCTCAAACATCCCATTTAAATGTAAAAGGGTCCTCTGTTTTAAGGGTTTTAATTCGGAAAGAGATAATCAAATTATCGCAGAGAAATCTTACTTTGAATTAAATAGAAAACTGGGTTATCCCGCTATTATAACGCACTTAAGAGCTGAATATATTTGACTTGTATTTATGATATGTTTGTATGATAGAGTAAGTGAATACAATTATATATTAAATACCTGTTATATTTATAAATTTAAGAGGTTTTTGGTTTTATAAACTAATTAGTACGGGATAAGATTAATTAGATTATATTTAATTAGTTTAGAAATGAAAATAGCATATAATAATTATGTTAATTATAAATGGACGAAACTGTATAACAAAATGAAAAAGTTGTATACGTGATATATAAAATACGTGATGCCTTTTCGCTTGATTAATTATAACTTTATAAAAGGAAAAACAATTATACCCGTCCCAAAATATCAAGTAACATTTAAATCCACGCTACCTGCAACTTTATTTAAAATAGAAAGTTTTTATAAAGAAGGATATCATTTTCATCACGTAAATTAAAATTATGACATGAAAATACGAGACGGCGAGTGAAGGGAAATTTCAGAGTCCGTTGAGAAACATTCGCCCTTTAATTTACACGTACAAATCTCTGCATCTAACTTTACCATTAATTAGGGTTCCTTTGCGAGAGTATTTAAGTTATTTGTTTCTCTGCTGTCAGATTATTTAGAGTTGGTTAACTACGGCAAAGCATTAAGTAAAAGTTTGGACTTAAATTACGGTTATTAAAAAAGGAAATAATGCCTGTTTTGTATGATTTCTTGGGAAACATTATTTAAATTTAAACCGAGCATTGTTGAGATCTTAAATAAAATAAATATTATTTATTCAATTTTAATAAATTATTTTTTATAAACGCTACTTCATATATTTTGTGTTATTGTGCGCGTGTATTGTAAACATTTACAAAGAAATACATGACTATAACAAACTCTTATTTTTGTTATATTGTACTTGACAATTAAGCGGTATTTGGGAGGGATAAAACTCCACTAGTGCTAATAGTAGTATTTAACTAAGCGGATTTGAGAGGAAAGAAAAGTAAATAAGAAAACGACCTTGCGTAATCTGTTTGAGTGTTTATCGTCGCTAACCATCATTAACTCTTAAGAAGATATTTTTGTAAATTGTATTGATCTCATCTATACTAATATTATAAAGCTGAAGAGTTTGTTTGTTTGTTTGAACGCGCTAATTTCGGGAACTACTGAACCGATTTGAAAAATTCTTCCGGCGTTAGATAGCCCATTTATCGAGAAAGGTTATATACCATCACCCTAAGACCAATGGAGCGGAGCACGGGTTAAACCGTGGGGCACAGCTAGTTGCTTAAGACTAGCATGTGTGAGAGACTCGAAACTAAATGGCAAACAATTAAAACTTAACTATATCAACGACGAGAGACAGTGTTCAAATAAACATTCGCGAATAACCTATGCAACATTTATAGAATAACAAACGAGGTCCATAAAGCTAATCTAATAAATTCATTAATAATACCTTTTTGCAATAACACTTAGCGGAATAATCGCAAAGCGGGGCCATTACTACATTAATATTTTAGTCCATTTGTAGCTCGCTATGAGCAAGTAAATTAGGGATTGTTCTGTGGCTGTGTAATGCTGTAATGGCTTATGTGTTCACTGCGCTCCGACCAAGGTTTGTCAGTAATACAAATTTACGACTTGTTACCCGCCAAATTGAACGTTGTCAATTGACCAACGTGTAATGAACCACAGATGGCTCATTCAAATCAAATATTTGGGTAAGTATGTATAATACAATCCTCTTTTTCGTTGGTATATAATTTTCGTTATAATGAATAAAATTACACAAAACATTAGTAAGATGTGAATTTAATTTCAAAAGGACGACAATCTTTCTTTTCTAGGAAAAATTTAAATAAAAAACTTTAACCGTCCAAATTCTAAATATTATTAATTTACAAATCAAAAATAATTACTTCAAATTCTGTAGAAGTTATTAGTAAATGATGTTACTTGCTATTTTGATTCTATGTAGCTTTTAACCAATACAAATTAACTTAAGTTGATAAATTTTAGTTTCGTTGTGAACTGGTGTATAAAATAGTTTGGTCCTTTATAAAACAATTCAAATAACGTCAAAAGGGTGATTCAACCCTATTTTCCTTATGCGTGCCGTTTCTCTTTGAGTATTTACTAATGACAAATATATAATATAATATTATGTTGACTTAGAATTGACCACAGCGATTTCTTTTATAAGCTTTTTTTATACAACTTCTTTAGTTATCTGGTAAAATATTAACGTTTATTAAAAATATTTAAAGAATTGTCGTATTGGATATTAAAATAAGAAATATTCAATTCTACTGAAGATTAAATTATTCACAAATAAACAATAATACATTTATTTTGCAATGTTCATACGAAAACATTTATAACTGACCGCCTGCAGCTACATTTGACTTCTACCTTGAACATTTTCAAAGTTCATATAAAATTATAATGAAACTGCTTCAGGGTATGAAATTCGTAGAAAAAAAATAACGCTTACAAGAGTGATATTGTGACAATGCTTTTAAATTGACTATTCAAAATATTCAATTTAAAAATACGTTCGTAAGAAACTGTAGATATTAATTAGAAAGCCTATTAACGAGACTGTCAAAGATAATTAATGTGTCTATAATAGGCAAAGATAGTGACGAGATTTAGTGACGTTGTTAGACCGTGTGACCCCATTAATATAGATGCTGAAACGACCTTTTAATAGTTAAAAGGAATTAGGCATAACACCCGGTTAAGCACACGCCTAGTTATAGCATACCTCCTCAGATTATCTGCACAAAGGGACAACAAATTAATAATTTACCGAGGTGTGAAATTGTCTACGTTGTATGCGGGAATTTATTTATGTTTTTTTGTACACTAGGGAAATCTTCAGTGATGGCAAATGGGCTGGTGGATGATAAGTGATCACCGTCGCCTATCCACTGGAAACGTGACAAATGAATCCCTCACTCGAAATGAAGGAATAAGAAATATATTCAAATGCTAAATGACCTATCATTTAAGACCAAGGAAAAAGTAATACAGTAATAAGGACCTAATTTTTTATCACAATTTCGCAGACCGTTCGTTCTACAATATCAACAATTATTACGTCTCAAGTTGTTTAATAAATTCCCTACAATAATCCTAAACAGCGAACACAAACTCTATGAGTAAATAGAACTCGATTCATAACTTTGAAAGCTGTAACTTACGAATGTGGTGTGTTCTTGACGTCGTCACTCCACGTAACTTTATTAGTTGTTATTTGTCAATGCTATTGTGCAAGTTTAAAGAGGTCGGATTTGTATATATACATACATTATACGCGGAGGTCAAAGTTAAAGCCTTGTTATATTTTTGTTGTGAAGTTGTTTTACTATTGGTATATGAAGAAACTATTTTAAGATGGATTACTAAAGACCTCAAGACAACCTTTAATTGAATATGATCAACGAGAATTATAATTTCATAAACAGCATAAAAGAGGCTTCTTAATAAATTAAACGTTTAATTTAAATTTAATAGTTTCATGTCATATATATCTAAAATCCTAAGCTAAAAACTATAGATTATCTAGAAATAGGAAAAAGATTTCAAACAAAAATGTGTATAGTTTTTTAAATACTTATCCAGCCACCATAGAAGACAAATTACCTTGGCCCAAATACATAATTGCACCCTCAAGAATTGGATAAGGGGTATAAACAGTATTGTATTGTTTCGCATGAATGAGAGTGAAAGAAATCTTAACCCTTGTACTTTCAATTTCTATTTGTAACTCCCGTTCAATCCACAATTAGCTTCAAGATCCACAATACATTGGAAACTAATTATTGCTGAACGGGTTACGGTCGATTGACTTAGCTACGAAGCATGTACAGCTACATCAAGGATGAATACAAAGTCACAAGTATTCTGTCAATATACAAATATATTATACGTATAAGACTAGTACAGTATTATATCATTATCTGTACTTTTACTTTACTAAGATGTTGATGGCGCGTTGAGAGTAAAATTTCAGGGCCACGTCATGGCCCCAGTAGATTTTGGAATCGTTGAATCTTGCCAAAGAAGTTTCACTTCTGACACCTGTTTGCTGACACGCTCTTTTTTTGGCACACACACTTTTTTAATAGCTCTCCTGAATTTAAGGGGCACATCAATATTCTGTATTTATTTCCACGTGAATCATTTTCATAAAAATACAACTAAATATCAATTAACTACGCCGAACAAATATTTATAAGTTTACATAATATTATTATTCATAGATTAATTAATTGTATAAGTATTGGTTTCGTTGTTAAAATTCATGATTATAATTAATTTAAAACAATTGAATTACTAAAAATGATGATTTTATTTTAATTATTACTTACAAAGGCATGATACATTTTTGAATCAAAAACATGTTTCAGTAGCAGTGTTATAGAAAACTTTGTAGAATATAATATGAGTATACCCAGTATCCACACATAAATATTATGATTATAGAGTAAGGAAACAGTTGTGTGTCAATTCTTTACGATTAATATTCCTTTTAAACAATTCACTTGATTCCCATAAGGGATCGCTTAACCTTAAATTGTTAGAGAAATTGCTACCCTCGAGTACGGCGAGGAACAAAGCAGTTTTTTGTAAACAAACTGCGATGGGAGCTGGTAATGAATGTGGCGTAACAAAGCGCCGAATGCAGGCCTCATTAGCTATTCACTCGTTGTACCTGCCTTAAAAATCATTTACAAAAGTCTTGATGAATGCTAGACCCCGTATTTCAGGCGCCGACACTCGCCGTACAAAATTATAATACGAATTATTTGCGATTTAAATATTATGCAAGGATACAGCATTGTGAAGGTTGAAAATTTGGTGGTACTTAATGTACAAATATAGGTAATCCAAAAATCAATGTTTAAATGAATGTGTTTTTTTTTCTAAAATGTAACATTTTACACAATCATTTTACTTACACAGTAGGTACACACAATAGGTATACATAAGAAGAACACCAATAACTTAGTATAGATACGTATCTATAAATCTTTATGTCTTAACAATACAACAAATTTACATATTAGATGTCTCATTGCACTTGAAATAATCAACAAACATGCAAAATAAACAAGGGAAACGTAGAGCCATACAACAAAGTGTCAAAATAATATATTGCGTATTATATATTCACGCGTAATTGTTTAATTAACTGCGAATGTTACAAACGGAGCGTGCACCTTTAATATGTAGAACTGAAACTTAGCTAGCGTTATATAAATACACTAGCTTTCCTCCAGCGCCTTCGCCCGCATAGTCAAAGAAAAGTTCCGTTTCCGTGGGATTTCCGGGGTAAAACTTATCCTATGTCCATTCTAAGGCTCAAATCTTTGTACAAAATTTGAAGTTAATCCATTCAGTATTTTTTGAGCTTAGCCCGGACATACATACAAAAAACTATACTTTCGATATCGTATATCACGCCCCAGCATTCTGTTAAAAAAAATAAATGTACAGTTTTGACTTTCCAACGATTTCATTATAAATGTACTTACCTATAGATTTAGTCGGTTCAGCGAGCGCAAAATTCGGGAAGATTTAAAGCCGTACATACAATCAAAATTCAGCACTTAGTGAATTATACGAGTTCCATCGCAAACCTCTGTTATCTGACGTTTACCACACCACGCTCTCGTGTGATGAGTGACTGATTTATGCAACGCCGTAAACAGTTATAGGAATGTTTGTTGATATAACAATAGTTTTTTTGCAATGTTAGATAAGTGACTGGTGACCATATATAAATTTGTATCTATTAAATATTGTTATGATAATTCCAAGTCATTAAAATTACTCATTACACAAGTTAAGGTCATCTTCATATTATACTGTAAAGTAATGTTAAAGCTCCATAATATTTCTTTTAGCAGTAATAATACCTATGGAGTGACAATCTTGTACCCTCATTCTTATTCTATTTGACGAGCGCGAGGTGAAACCATGGTGAGACATAATGAAAATTTATACTCAATAAAAAATCCACGTTCATCCTTCACAAAGTAGAAAAAGCATCATAAAAGCGGTAATTAAGACTCCCAATTTTATTAATTCCCATTGTTTGGTTAATTGTTCCTTGAAGCGGGATTAATTAAGATAAATTATGATTCAAACGAGGATTATTGTCCCAATGGAGCACGTAACAGACGAGCTCAAATACGATTAAAACATCTTCAGAATTATAAACTTTTTATACTTGGATTTTAATTGTTTGACAAATACTTATGGAACACTGATTTCTTCGTTTGTCTAATTGCTTCTTTTGTTTGATATGTTAAAATATAAAAAATTACGCACTAATTTTCTACATAGTAATATGGCTCTGCATTAGAGAACTATTGTAAGAGGAGGCGTTGATTATTTTCTATTCAGTATACATATTTAGTAGTATAAAAAGTAAATAAAATCACAGAAAATTTCAACACTAGGGAATAATATGACCTATGTTCTGAACCATCGCACAGAAGGAACTAGAAATACTTTGCCCATAATTTTCAACAATTCTTACGTTCTTGGCGCCTTTGCCAAAAACATATTTATGCAAATAATACAAATGTGACATCATCTCATTAATTCGACAGCGACAACATGGAATATATTTATCTAATATACAAATACTGATACATAAAGAAAATATGTTTATTAGAGTATTAAAGTAAGGACATTCTGCAGTATTGCAAAAATATGTAGTCGTATCAAGATCATAAAAACAGATAGTGTTAGGTCGAACATCTTCGGCCCTATGCAAATGTAACGATAACACGTTTTAAGGGCCAATAAACTGTTACCTACTCTCTTTTACGACATGATAAGTATATTGCCAGTTTTATGTCCGTTTCTGACTTTTTTGACCCAATTGTTGACTTAGAATATTATGTTTTGTTACAGATTTGCAGCGCGCGAGGACATCGTTAAGGTAACACCAGCCAGCCCTTAGCACATCAAAAAAAATACGCATTAAACTCTATTGACATCGTTCATTGAAGTCTAGTGTAACTATCTTTGTAGATACTGAATAAACAAACATAAAGTATTTGCTCTCTATAATGCGGAGTGTGGATTCATTTTGAATATTTTTAAAGGTTTACTAAGGAGATGATTATAGTTATAAGATTTGTATTTATAAACTAGCTTCCGCCCACGACTTTGTACGTGCATCCCCGTTTTTCCCCGTTCCCGCAAGAATTTCGGGAAATCCATGCCAAATTTCAGCCCGATACGTCCAGTGGTTTGTGTCCATCCTGTGCGTTGATAGATCACTATATCAGTCACCTTTGAGTTTTATATATATAGATATTGAAATAGTACATTCATTTTTACATTACTTAAATTGTAGGAACCAATCTATTTTTTTATTTATTTTGTTATCATAAAAGCTGAACAAAAAACTGCGGCAACAGAAACTTTCACTTGAAAAAAGGGGTTTAAGACAAACAAGACGTCTACCACGACCTTAAATATTCTTAACTCATATTTACTGTTAATCTATTTTATCTTCATTTAATTTGTGCCCACGTATAATGAAATATATCTGAAATCTTTTATCAGCCTGTAATTTTTAGGAGTATAATTATAGCTTTAATTAGTTTTAGTCTACTCACAGAGTCTACTGCTTGAGACTTTTCTATTACCTGTACTTATTATACGATTTTGCAAATTTCAGGCAACATTCATTTGAATGCCTTTTACGGTAAAGGGTAACAAACATCTGAACATGAAATATATTACATTTATAGAGTTAGATTTAGATTCCAAACCTAAGCATTTACATAATTCAAACATTTCTAAAAGTGTGTATTCTAAAAAATCTTCAGAAGTCATCCGTTTTCACCCTGTATATCCCAAAGTTGACTTAAACAAACAGGGAAAAAGGAAAACAAATAATTAAACAGCCGTTTAATATTTCAACAGAGCATTGCGGTATTCATTTTTAACTCCAAGGGCCTAATTTGCAGAACAGGCTCGAACTCAACCAACTCTGAAATACTGTTTATTAATTATATATTAATTAATATAAATAAAGTCTAATCACCAACAAATAATGAAGATTTTCTAAGATTGCCCTCGAAACAAATAAGATTAATCGAATCCAATAAGGAATTTCTTTCTAAAAGGCTTATTTATTGAAATTGTGATAAATGGCGGTGTTAAACGTGGGATAATATTTTTAATGCTACAGCGCTTTCGCTTCCCCGATAAATTATAGATATTCCTACTTAATATACAAAATGTATGATTATTTATTGGAATTTATTAGTTCTCATTAGCTATAAGCTTTTCGCTCATTTTAGCGTTTATGTTCTTCATAGTATTTCATAATACAATTACAGTTTTAAAAATGTATCTGTTAAATATTATATCAATGAATTGTACAACAGAATTAATAAAAAAGTTGAAGCTTTGATTATATTATAAGTGTTAATCCTTAAACAAATACTTAGTATATTTCAATATAATGATTAAAAGTCAATTTTAATCTACATTCCATAATGAAATTAAGCCCTCTATCTCGCTAAACAAACATTTCGGTTTTATATTATGATTTCAATTACGATTTAGTATTCGAGATAGTAAGTTAAGATTGTCTTAATGAAATCTAGTGTCGACAGTGTTGTAAAGACAAGCTCCAATATTACGAATTTCGGTTGAGTGAAGTCTTTTAATTAAAGAGGGTGAAATTTGACATTGCCAAATGTGGGTGGATCTCCCCATCAATGTCTGCTTGACTACTGATTGTTGGAGCTAAGCTTGTTAGCAACACTGGCCCTACAAGGTACTTATACCTTCAGGGGGTCCCATAAGCAAGACAGAACTTATTGAAAATACTCCGCGTCAGAATAACGCCGCTTTAATTTTAATCATTCTTGAAGCCAGTCAACTTATTCTAAATAATACCAGCTTTTGTTGTTCCGGTAATTAAGTTGACGTAAGAGAAAACAATGAGGTATTCAATTCCGTCATTAACAATTACTTTTATGTCATCAAGAGGGTTTGGGAATGCGTCTTGCGGAATATCGAGATCTTTAATTATTAATATAATGTATCGTTACTTCATAAAGTATATTTCATACCTTATTTTTTTTTTACTTATACTCATCGTTATAAATAAGGTATAGAAAGCTACTACGATTGTAAACAAAATAATATATATATTTTTATTATTTCGTTGTTGTCAGTTAGAAATTCATGGGAAGCCAACAATATTAATTTAAAAAATCTACTGTCCATTGATAAGGCAGTTACCATAAAATTGAACAAAATTGACAATAAAGGTGATAGTTAGGTAAGAATTTTATTTAACGGTAATATTATAAAGTATTTCATTATCCCTCGGCAATAAGAAACCTCAAAAAGTCTCATGGCTCGGCGCACCCTTTACTCTGAGAGTCGCTAAAATGCTGATCATAGAATTTCCCTTCCGAGAACAATGTAATAAAAAAGTCGCGGTTTCAGAACAATTTCTTACTCATATTTTTGTTATGTTCATAAGAATCTTCGACTTCTAAATTAGATATCACTTTGAAGAGTGTTTTTGGCATTCCCCAAACTTTTTCTTTGTTTCCTTTTCACATCAATCATGAAGTAAATAATTTAACGTTTATTTTTTGTATTATCAAACATAATATATTTCATGTTTAAATTTATTATAATACTAGCTGCTCACTCTGGCTCCGTCCTTTTCATGATACGTCTCAAGTAATCAGCCTATCTGGCATTTGCCCCTTGAAATTTTCATAAAAGAACAAAAGGCGACCTAAAACACTTCCTTAAGGTAAGGTCAGTTGTAAATCTTTCGTGAATAACCTTAGGAATTACGCACATGAGTCACGTAGGCATATGAACCCGGGCGAAGGTCGAGGGACCAACTATGTTCGAAGTCAAATTACTTACCAAAGCTGATCTGAGTTACACTATGCATACTGGATAGCAATGTGATTATTTCTTTGAATCCATTGTATGTTACAGAATTGAATCCAAATTGGTTTTGTTGATTGCATATTTTGGAACTGCGACAGATAATAAAATTATTGATGCTGTGACGTAATGTTATATGATAATAAAACTTATAAGGAGAAGAAAGATCCAGTAACGAAACAAACCTCACTTTTATTTGTGTTCCCTCGCTTTTAAAAAAGCATTACTTTGCACAATTTCGGTATAAATATATTATGATGATGCAATGAGGAAAAGTCATTCCATGCTATGTGACTCGGAGAACTGACATTCAGCTGAATGAAATAAAAATAGAAAAGTATTGGATAAGTTCACATGATTTTATTATCTTTGTTTTCCAAACTTCTATTATGGTTACCTGTTTAAATGTGTGTGTTATATTATCATCTCTGTTCTTAATACACATTAATCCGTTCGGGCCTAAGATCCTTGCTTTTATATCGTGACCCCTCCGCCTCCACAACATAACAATGGAAACCACAACTAGAAATTTAGTGTAATCCTAATATTAGGTAATCTTAATTATATCGGTAGTAGCGGGATAATAGCAAAATCGTGTACCAAGAATACCCCAAATCCATTTGCAATGTAACGAAACACGGCCGCAAATGAAATGGTTAGAGATAATTGTTTGTTTTCAGTATGAAATTAGAGTGGAATTGTGGTGTTCAGTGAATGCGGTTCGTGGACAAACCGAATATTAGGTCTACATTATGTAGGTATATGGGACGCAACAATAAGTATTCTTTGGATACGAATCTTTTAGAAACAGATGTATACAATAATGTGTTCTTTGAATAGTGTAATAGATTTTTATTGATACGATATAGGTATTTAGAAAATAAATTAGCTTTGTAAATTGTAATGGAATGGTAACTAGATAGTATACATATTGTGTACAATTCTTACAATAAATAACAAGCAAACATTTGGTGAAATCTGGTGTATTATTATTCTGGAGTATTGTTAATCAATGGACATCTATTATAGGTAGTACCTATACTACAGATTAACTACGTTATCAACAAAGAGAAAGATATGCATATTGTGTTAAAACCAGTGTATTTTTCATTCCGATACGTCTAGTATATGTTACAGTTTTTAATGTTCATCGCACAATGAAAACAAATACCAAACATGCAGTGCTGATCCAAATTGTTTTTGGAATTGTTTGTGATTAGTACTGCTGCTACGCTGTTTGAAGTTGAAAACGCGCTTGTTTATTTTTATGTAACTAGCTTCGAGTTCATTATTTACATTTCATTCTCGTTCCACTCATTTCGTATTGTACAAGCCTTCCATAAGTAATAGAATAAACCACAAACAAATGTAGATTGAACAACCTCACAAATATTTTGATTTAGGTAACAGTGAATCCGTGAGAATGCTCAATATTTAGCTTACTGCATCGGTATCGTTGGGCGGGAAATAAAATACGAAAGGCACGGCTAAACCGTTGTACGAAAGAATACTCGACAAAATGTACCAGCGCTGCTGGTAATCGGCTCAACTTAGTAGCACTAATAGCCATTTACTTATTTCTTTTCATTGTTACATCCGATCTGCTCTAATGTAGCGTCATGTTCGACGAAGCTGTAAAGCTGGTATTACACAAGTACAAGTATAATTATATAATGCCTTGTTTTATGCAAGCCAAGTCGAAGTATTCTGGTACGCCTTTTGTACGACGTTTAGGAATAAAAATCGTTAATCAGTCTTGTTTTTTTATGTAGTCAACATTTATTTTTATTCACGACTTGTTATTTTATTAAGGGCTGATTTTTCAATCCTTGGTTAATACTTATTCGTCGAATTACGTATTAAACTACCATTTCAAAAATGGATTCTTTGCCCGTCTTTGACAGTTTACGGGTGACATTTTAATATTATCGTGTAATACTTTATAAGGCGGACAAGTTTTAACCATGGATTGAAAATCGGCCCTGAGACGTTTTAAAAACAAAAATTTTGATAAAAAAACATATGTCTATATGTATTTATATTTATGTATCTATTTGAACAAAACCATTTAACAATACACAAACCCATTCTAAAATTAACATCCAACGCAAAATACATACAGCCCGTATTATTTTGAATAAACCATTTGAGATTCCATTACTCACAAAATTATCATGAACATTGTATAAGTTGCTAGAAAACGTCGTAGTCATTCAGTATTCATTTTTCTTTGTAAATATGCCAGCTCCATATGCCTAGCGGTGTAGACGTTAGCATTTATAAAAAATAGATATAGGGCTTTCTCACAATATAATGTTATGTAAATTTTATGTAAATTGAGCTGGATATCAAATTTTTCGTTAAAGCATCATCATGGCGACACGTAATAAATATTATGAAAACAAACGACAAAACGTTGTGAGCTTGAAGAAAACCATATTATACCTACTTCTTATTATTCTATCATGAGACTATAAGAATGGGTAACCTGGTATATGGTAAGTACCTTTTAGGTTGGGCTCGAAGGACTAACTTGAAAGGACTACTTTAACATTTATTATATAAGAAAGAAAGAAGAAACTAAGGTTTGTTTAAATGCTTTCATGGTAGTGATTCAAAAATATGATCGTGCGCTACAATGCTTGCAATACAAAAATGTACGACGTAGCTCGTAAAATAAATTACCGTTCATCTACTTTACCAGCATTAACGCAATAAACAAAGTTTAAAAACATATTTAAAAATTTTCATTACATCCTGCTAGATTAATCTTCATAAGAGTAAAGGCATAGATTACTCATATAATATATTACAACAAAGGAACAACAAATTACCGGTCAGACGGCACAGCGCCTGCCATTCTCACTTTCATTCAGATAATGGCTCAAGTCTGAAAGTTACCTCAAGTAATTAAGATTGATTCGGTCCTCTATTGACATTTAGTTGGCTTTCAGGTGCCCCAAATTAAATTACATCCCATACAAGTTGGCCAGCATTCGCTTGAGATCAACTGATGCTCGAATTAAGATACGCTATATTTTCTCTAATCAATCCCTCGCTTGAAAGGGGATGAATAAAATAAAAGACAAGTCTAACACCGAAGTAACTTAACAATTTGCTAAATTGCTTCTGTTTTATTGTAGATTACATTTAATTTTTAATAGATTATTTTTTTATGAAGAAGAATAAGTTTTGTGTTCCAATTCTCGCCTTGGCTTTCAAATTATTTTTTGTTAATCGCTGAGAGGGAAATAATCATTAATCTAAGTTTACTTTTGAATAATGAAGATTCTATGGCATCTAAAATTTATAAGTGATAATCTTTCATATAATCTTAAGTCTAAACTAAGTTTTATTATTCTGAATTGATATTTATTATATTTGAAACGCCCTGAAAAAATTATTACGTTATAGCAGTGTAGTTGTTTCTTGATTATAATATGAATTGAAATTGCATTAAAAGTATCTATATAATATATGTATAAATACTTGACCGGTAGTTTAATTTTTCTTTGAGGTTTCACTACATCAAAATTTTCTCTTTATTTACATTATCAATGAACATGTTAAGCTTTCGTTGGTAAACTATTGGGCAGATTTTTATTTTATTAGGAACGGTGATAGTATAAGCCCCGAGGGACAAACGAAAGGTTGGTTTTCAGCGTAAATCCGGGCTTAATACGGGAAGACTACCATGTAAATATAATGGAAAATATTATAAACAGAAAAATTTTCCTCAAAAATATATATTTGCGGTGATTGATCACAACATTCGAAATTGTTATTATGGATTTACTTGTTAATCCTTACTTTTAAACTTGTAAATACCTAATCACTGAAATTTATAGAATACAATTATTAATGTTATCCCTATCGTAGATTGTCGTTAATTAGGTTTCTATGACATTATATTTGTCGCGAGGTTCGAGAGGGTCAATGGTCATGTTATTAAACACTACTGAACGAAGATTAATTATTGTAACTTATTGTAACAAACATAGGAAACACAGGCACTATATGTATTGCTTTTTTATTTTTATTCACCACCAATTACGACGCAAAAATTAACCCACTCTTGATATAAATGGAATGTTTCTTTCTTTATTATATGTGGTCTTAGGAAGTTGGAAATATTCGGATGCTAGAAAATTTTTGCTCTCCTATTTCGTTAGGAAACAGAGAGGACAGACTACGCCTCTTAGAAGCTGACAAAAATAAATAATGGGTGTATAGAGAGATAGTCGTGTAATGAATCCGCAGTATTTATTTAATCAATATATTACCTATTTAAATATATTCTACGTCTCCCATTCCACACAATTCGTCTAATAATAATACCGCAACAAATTATATCCAACTTAAAGGGTCTGTAGTCAAAGAGAAATTAATATATTTTTCTCATAAATCCCCTATTTACGGTCCGATGTCACAATCAATTTTGCCAGTGAATATTTTTATGAAATTTAGAGGATAGATATTCCAAGATTGTGAGGTACTTTGTAATAAATTATAGGACAGCGCTAGTCGTCCGCTAAACGGATGAATAAAATAAATTAGTTGTCCGATTACCGGATGAATAAAATAATAATTCTTTAGAGAACTGCCGCACGTATTATAGGTTTTTTGTGAGGGGAGGAGGGCACACGTAGGTATTTGATTTTTTTGCGCGTCGACGGAGCCCCGCTTCGCGGGGCTCCTATTTCTGTGTAGTTTTTTTTTTAAGAAACCTAACCTAACCTAACCTAACGGCTAACCTAACCTAAACTTGATTTTTTTTTGCGCGTCGACGGAGCCCCGCTTCGCGGGGCTCCTGTTTCTGTGTAGTTTTTTTTTAAGAAACCTAACCTAACCTAACCTAACCTAACGGCTAACCTAACCTAAACTTGATTTTTTTTGCGCGTCGACGGAGCCCCGCGAAGCGGGGCTCCTATTTCTGTGTAGTTTTTTTTTTAAGAAACCTAACCTAACCTAACCTAAACCTAACCTAACGAATTGAGGGCGAATATCTCGGCCATTTTTGATTTTAGAGAAAAGTTGTTCCTATAAAACATGCTTATATTAGCGTAATCTTTACGATAAAACAATAATAAATAGGTGTTATAATGACACCAACTCCATCAAAAATTTTCTAAGTCCTGAGCCCCCTTTGCTTTAGTCCAACCCAACTAGCTTTAGTGTTAAAAGGTTATCTAGTAATCCGAATAATCGGACGATTAAATTATTTTTCATCCGGTAATCGGACGACTAATTTATTTTATTCATCCGTTTAGCGGACGACTAGACACTTCGTAAATTATAAGCATGCGAGAAAGCATAACTTTGATATATAAATAAAAGGCTGTGACCATAATATAGATAGCTACGATTTAAGAAGTGCTATTTAAGATAACCATATTTATTAGAAAGAATTACTTTCTTCTGATTTTTTTAAGTTTTTAACAATGAACTTCCGTCTTCTTGTTTTAACTAATGTATACAAATAGCATAATTCAAAATAATTGAGACAACCCAAATTAATGTTATCCAAATAATGGCGGCAACTCATTACCGACCATCAAACGTAATCTCGCACTCATTAATCTGTATTTTTGTGCGAGTTACGAGCTCATTTATCGAGAGATCTTATGTCATGTGCCTGCTAACAAGATTTACTCAAACAAGTCTCAAATCAGTGAGCGTATCCGTGGAAATTGACATTTAACGCTCCAAAAGTAATTTACGAAAACAAATTTTCATAATGTGCTAGATTTCGTCGTGAATTATTTAAGTGCTCTATAGGTACTTCGTATTGAAATAAAAGCAGTTTACAAATAGGATTAGGTTTAAACAAACTTTTGATGTTAAAACATGTTTAGAGAAAGAACATTGGATGAGATTATTTTTAATTAGTTTTTCGTATGAATGACGTTTTAATATTTCTATTCAAATAACATTTAACCTTACATTCAGAATGTTATTTATCTCAATGCATATCTTCAATTTCATATTAAATTATATAAATACAAACATCACATAACATTTGGCAAACGGCCCGGAAATTGTAAGTCCATCTGGAATCCTAGGATTTTACTTCCTCAGCGGCTAAGCACTGATAACAGTACCCAATACATAGTATGAACAAAGCAGTGAAATGCCTGTCTATATGTCTGCCTAATCTCGCAAGTACGGAAGGATTTGTTCAAACTTCACCAACAGGATTGTACATTTGAAATGGCCGTGTTATTGTTTAAATAGAGTGTATTTTTAGTTAAATTAAATTTGGCTTAAATTTACTTTTTATTTTCGGCACGTGGGTGAGGTTTTCATAATTTAATTAAAATTGTAATTACGTGTAAAAATAATATTATAAGCAAGACACGTAGAATGAATTAAAAGCACAACGAAAAAGCCTAAATATAAAAGTATTTAGTAATTATGAATTACTTTATAGTTCTACTCATATTCTAGAAAATAACAATTTGATTATTCAATTAAACTTTAGATGTAGTATGATAGGAAAAAGCTCAAGGATTAATCTGATTTGAACAAACATATTTCAAGTTCAAAATTGTAAAGATTTCGTTAAACATTATTTAGATTTGGTTCTGAATATTACACGTATTATCTAATAGAAGATTATTAATTTTGCTTTATACGCAAATACGCAGGTAATAGATGTTAATTACCCAAATAACCCTTAATAACGACACCAATAAATTTTCAGCAGAATTACTTATTTATAAGTATCAGTTGAATGGAAGAAGAAACGCAAACTCAAACATTTTGTGTTTAGTAAATTTCTTATTCTATCAAATTTAATCTTCTCAGGCGGACCTGACTCGTAAAATTTCAGGTTTGGTGGCGAAATGAAAAAAAGCTGAGCCAACCCTAACTATGGTCTAAGCCTAAGTGGTTTATTTTTATTTCAACATTTGTGTAAGTACTGTATTACAGTAACAGAAAATATTCATTACTGTAATGAATATTTTCTGTTATGGAATTCTTTTATTTACCTTGCAAAACATATTTAACGTAACTTAACTTTAAAAATAAAGTAGCTCTACAATTTAATATCATTGTTATGTTTTGTAATTTGTATAAAAAATAAAATACCATTACATTTATAAATACAGAAATTGTTTGGTTTTCTGTTAGCATTAAGAATTTAGAGCATATATAATAAGACTCATCAGTTTAAAATAAATACGCATATTAATTCCACACAAACATGTTACGCATAGGTAAAAATCGGTAAACAGAGATACAAAGGTATAATAACAAATAAGATTGAAGAACGAAAAAAAACATTTCATTTCACATGAAATAAAGAGTGTACCTACGGTTACAATCCGTTGTGATTTGACGCAATGATAAAATGAATTTATATTTAAGTTTTCTCTCATTAAAATAATTCTGATATCAAAGCATATAACTACATCTATTGTCTTACAAGTACATTAATACATTTTTCGTATTTAAAAAATTGCAACCAGTCTAACCTCAAAATCAAATCCACTATTTTTATACAGTAAGGCTGCGTTATATATGCATAAGAGGAGTTAATGTTAAAACCAAATTGCCAAGCTAAGTTTAAGCTCTACTAGTTTTATATATGAGATCGATTAACTTGTTTGTAAATAATAACTACCTCCTAACGAGTAAAAAAGGCATAGTAGACGTGGACGTAACGTCTAATGTGAATGTACCCTATAGAGTCTAAATGACAAAGAAAACCTCATCAGCATTTCTATTTTTATTTCCCCCAAACTGGACAATTGTGGTTTAATAGATATCACGATTTTCTCGTTTTGTTTTCCTTCATCGTATGGCGTATAGGTAATGGGAATAACGTGGAGGTTAATTGAAAAATCTATTCAATTTTTGCGTGTCTAGTTTCGAACTAGACTCTTCCGTTTTATTTATTTACAGAATGCATTGCAATCGTTACTTTTGTAAATGCAGAATATTTTTTTAATTATTTATATTTTTTTTTCACAATAATATTCGAATAACGCAGATCCATGTTATCCATGTTAGTAGAATAAAAAACTTAATATAATTAATGATACAAAGAAGTTTTGGATATTAACAAATTAACCTCAATTTTCACCTGGTTGCTACTAGACCATTATATTATATTTAATCTTTATATATTAATAAAATACATTTGAATTTGTACGAATTTAAAATCAGTTGACCATAAACTAATTCGAAAATAGCCGTAGTCTTAGGGTATCCAAGTGAACACAGGCTCAAATCTTGTATGTGTGACGTAACAACACATCAACTCGGCAGGGTGAAATGGTTTATTGATTCATAGCGGTTGAATTTATACCTGCCCTCTTGCTCTAAATTAAAACTACGCCAGACCGAACCAAATTCTGTTGAACAAGCTCGGTTTGATACGACCGTTGATGATAATTTTCTTTTTTTTCCTGGAACTCCTATACCTATATTAAATGGGAATTTTTGTGGGGAAATATTTACCCTTATAACTTTAAAATAATCCAGAGAAACTAGTGCGTTTTTATCTGGCTTATTTTATAGCTTATTTTTCATAATTCAGTATAATTTTAGGTTAACCTATTTCGGGCCCTTGGAAACGTTAAATTTTGTCTGTCACTTGAAAATATAAGATACTCTGAAAAAAATATTAAGGCAATCCCAAGAAAAATAACTTGAATTTGTTTTTATTTATTTTTTTATTTCTATGTTATATTATGTAAAATTTTACATTGTGTAACTTACATAACATCAAAAATCATATACCTACACTTATACCGTATCCAAAAGCGTACCCAACTTCATCTACGACGAATAAATTCACCGCCCAACTTCGCAAAGAGAACAAAAATAAATCCACCATTCAGACGCAAAGGTGACAAAGCAATCAGAGAGTTAAAACAAATAGTTTAAACCGGTAATTAGTTTGCTTAGTCTTCCAAGGGAGCTGTAACGCTAAATACGAGATATACCGTAGTTTTACGCTATTGAAACCGTTATAGGTATAACGCCACTAAGTCAAATGTCAATCGTAAAATATCTATCTGTTAACAATATTGAGTACTCTCCGTTTAATTTGGACTAAGAAATTAACTGAGAGGAAATAATGCCGTGGAGCGAAATGGTTAATGTTTGTAATTTTACTGCTTAATGTTGCTGGTTAAAATGGATTCTCGCAATGTTTCAACCTGTATATAATGCATAAATCAAATGCAGATTTGTAATAAAATATTACTATCAATTGATAATATATTTGGTAAATTGCTTTAATGAGTACATATCGATATAATATTATCCACGTGTTGCAAGTGTAATTAGTACTTATGTGAATAAAAGGTGCACGGTTATTATTGTTGTTACCTACTTCTAGCTTACAAAACTACTTTTAGCTGACAAAAGTATAAAAAAATTCGCTTTCAATGAAAAATGAGAAGGAAATCTAATATTGTAGTCTTTATTACATTAATCTTATGCAATTATAAAAGTATTCTATGTTAATTCAAAGTAATTTTGGGTATAAATTCGTTTGGTTATTTAAATTAGCTTGTAACGAGAAACTTACTAGAGCAAATTGCCCTCATAATCATCTACGCATCAAATTCTCATAGCTGTTTCCGAGAAGTGAATCTTATTAATAATTTCAAGCAAATTTTAGGTCTCAAACTATTACTAGATTACCTACATAAATTTATGCTTTAACCCATTTATATACTTCGCTAATTCCTGAAATTTGATAGCAATGAACTCTATCTGCGAACAGAAAGTTAATCATTTCAAATTCTAACAATCAAAAATTAAAGTTAAATAAAATTGGAACGTTTAAAAATAAAGCAACGGTGTTTAAGGTATTCTCGACTGTCAGCGTTTGCTGCTACCTTATTCATAACTTGAAACAAATTAGACATGCTCGATGTTGGCTTCATTTCACAAATTCCTCATTCTCGTAAGTTCTGAAGAGTATTAAATTTTCACGAAATTGCTTTCAAACTTTTCCTCTCTCAATACGCTCTGAACTCAATTTCCGAAAGGCATAGTTTGAATCACACTGTTAGCTGTTGTGTTTTAATTACCAACACTGTTATGTTCGTAATGCGTCTTTCTGAAAAATGTATAAACAATTATAGAGCATAGAGCACTTTATGTATTATTAAAAAAAAAACTTTTAATTATATATTTTCCAGGAGCTGATGTACGAAGATAAAGTAGTATTGAGTACAATATCCTAATAAATCTACACGCTGATCCATATGCAAAAGCTATTCGCTAAGTATTGAACTTGTGAATATGCAGCGGGCGTATCATTCGGTTGTTTTAAATTATCCGTTCCGAACGTTTGTTGGCCACTTTATCCGGGTGTCGGAATTGAAAATGAGCTGGAGCCGTAAATGGACTATTACCCCTGTATTCGTCGACAGCTTGACTGCGGCCATAGCGAATATAGCCAGCCGGAGTTGGCTTAATAATTCAACATTGCAATGCTTTTACAAAACCTGTCGACGTCAGTCCTAATTTAGCTCCGTGAATCGAGCCGCTTTCCGAAAGTGTCGCGAGGAAATTGTTATGTATCGTCCGAAATAGAACACAATACGAAAAATACGTAATACTAATAATAGTAATCTTTCTTCTAACTATTAAGTATCAATTATAGCCTAATAAAAATTTATCTGGATTATCTCATTTGTTCATTTTCCTTGATAACATTATTTTTTCTAATTCTTATGTTTTGACTTGAAAAAAGATCTAACTAATAGCAAAACATTCGTTTTTTCGAAGAATTTTATTTTGGTACCTTCGATTACGACACAAACAGAACCTTAAGGTATTAAGGTATCCATTTTTAGGGTTCCGTACCTCAAAAGGAAAAAACGGAACCCTTATAGGATCACTTTGTTGTCCGTCTGTCCGTCCGTCCGTCCGTCCGTCCGTCCGTCTGTCAAGACCCTTTTTCTCAGGAACGCGTGGAGGTATGAAGCTGAAATTTATATCAATTACTCAGGTCTACTGTCCCTTGAAGCTGTGAAAAAATCAAACTTCTAAGCCAACGCAATCAAAAGATACAGCCGTTTATGCCGCAAATTTTCGACACTTGCAAGGGAATCAAAACCTACAGGGTGCTTCCCGTGAACTCAGAATCTTGAAATTTGGTACGAAGCAACGTCTTATAGCATAGATAAAGGAAAAATTACGAAAACCATAAATTTTTAGTTACATCACATAATATATATTTTTTTTAATAATTTTAAACTTACTACACATTTCCTCATAAACGCGTAGAGGTATTAAATTGAAATTCATACCAAATACTCAGGTCTATAATACCTTTAAGCTGTAACAAAATCAAACTTCTATGTCAACGCAATCAAAAGAAACAGCAATGTACGGAACCCTCGGTGCGCGAGTCCGACTCGCACTTGGCCGGTTTTTATCTTATCTTTGAAAAATAAATTAACAAGTATTATGTTTCTAGATGTTATTGAAGTAACATGAAAGTCTTCAATTCTATTTTGTGATAACAATCATTGAAAAGGACAAATGAATAATAAATTATAGTAGTTTCTCATATGTATTAATGTAATCTTCGTAAATAATATCTGCCTCTCCCATTCTTCATTATAATTGACATAGCAAATGTAGGTATAGCTATAATACACTCATACTAATCAGAACACCGTCTATTTCCAAAAGCGAAGATTATATAAAGCGGTACAAGTAACGATTAAACTATTAACAACTGCAAGTATTTTCATTAACTAAATTGTTAATTATTACCCATAAGACTCGCCGCAAGTTAGCCGCCTGCTGGCTCAACTTGCAATGATGAGCCTTAGATTACAAACTTGGTGCATACTTCACACCTGCATGTTACAGGCTCCTTCTCTATTAGCATATACTATGCAAATAGCTATACAAATTTGATATTTACTTTCAAAGCATTCGAATTCTTTATAGTTAAATTAGAAATTTTAAAGATTACAAAAAAACTGTCACGATTATTTTTTATATTCAAATAAAAATTATCTGAAATATCATAAGATACCCAACCATCATGACTTTTAACTTTACTAGAACGAGATCAATAATAGATACCTTGGAATATAGAGAAAATTTTAAAGTTTTGTAAAACGGAGATTGGCATTGTAATTTGACGTGTGACATTCTGGGAATTCTATTGTGACTGTTCGATAGAAGTTAAGTGACGGTGACTGGTATTTTTGTATCTCAAAGCTCGAAGCTTTAGCTGTATATTACTATACCTATTACAAGAACAAGCGAGATTGTTTTCAAAATAGACTAGTTAACTTCGAAAATTTCATACAATTTGTCAAAGAATGTCACTAAATATTCCTTCATAATCATTAAGCTCTTAAAAGCTTAATACAACCGTCATATTATTTCCAAATCACGTTTACCAAATGCTATTAAATACAACATCGAAAATGGTCCAAACATGCTACCAGTCACAATAAGATAATGAATCTGTTTCAAACAAATAATTATTGCTAATTAAGTTGTCAACAAATGTTTACGTGAATTTCGGATATAAAGGGTCGTTGTGACGTAATCATTTATTGTTTGTCACCACAAACATTCCAGCGGGCATCAAATGTGGAGAATATTCGCTTATTATGCTGTTAACGTTCATTATTCGTGGAATTACCTTTGCATTAGATAGCATAGTATCCGATACTGTACGCCTACTACGAGTTTCAGTGATCTTACTCGCTAGCGAATGCGTGAAGAAATTGTATGAAAAATATAAATATATGCAGCTCCTCTAGCGGTAACTAAGAAAACTTATTTCAGTAGTCAATCTTGAAGTCGAAATCTTACCACTAGCAAAGTCTGATCTTGTAGCGTCTTCTTTAGATATGTGCTTACCACGAGTAACTTATTTGAAGGAATATAATCTAAAGAAATACTGCTTCAATTCACGCTTACTCACTTTCGAATGCAGTGAACGCAAGATTCGATTGCGAACCCATGGTAAGGGTAATGATAATTGCCCTCTCAACGATTCGAATGGTAACCGTATTCATTTCAGGGCGACTTCACTTATATCGATACTATTTTGATACACGTGTACGTCGAAAATTATTAAGGCTGCAGTCTAGCAAAATTGCGTTTTCAACAAGTTATTTGACAATTTTTTCCCGGCTAATGAAATGATAAACTGAATTTTTTTTTCTTGTTTATCAATAAGTGTTATATACGCAATGCGCGTGAATTTTTTCACATTTATAAAGTTACTTTATTTTACCTTAATCAGGCCTTCAAGATAAGTCTCTTTCCCCCAAAGACATTTCGAGCTAAGTTTGTGCACTCACTACGTTGCAACCGATTACAATTTACACAATCTGATCAGCACATTATTATCCTTATATAGTCGTTATTAAAAACTGCTGAATACAATTGCCGAAAAACTTATGATTTTCTTAATTAGAACGTTATAAATTCATTAAATTTCCCATTTTTTGCCTTACAAAATCTATTGATAAATACTGCTAAAAGTTATTTTTTCCATTAATTTATTCGAGTTGGTTGAAGACCAATGAGTATTAATCCTTTAAAAAAATTTTTTTTTGAATTCTGATAATTCTTTAAATATTAAAAAAATATTTAAAATAATTAGGAAAAATCCTAGCGAATTTCTTTAGTCGCGCTCCTTGGGCCGGAGCGTTCTGACGTGTGCTCTACGCTCGATTTTCCTTCATACCGAAGTGAAAGTTGCTCTACTTCATTAAATTTAATATTTTTGTAAATTGATTATTTTTATCTTAGTTTTGTGCAAATATTCGTATTTTTAAACATTTGATTTCGATATGGAAAATAAACGAAAAAAATACGCGTGTAACTACTAGAAAAAAAATTATCTTCGAACATAAAGTTAATGAAACCAAATAGATTGCAAAGGTGATTGGCAACAATTTCTTTATTTTACGGGGTGTCAGTAAAGGGATGTATATTTCTTTAAAACTAAAGTAAGCTCATAAATTTTCTTATAATATAATTTTTTTGAAGTTCCAAAAATGTTTATTTTTCGTTTGAGAAATACGAAATATAATATAAACTTGTATTGAGAACTTGAACTTCCCAAGTTCATCCGGGGAAATCCCCATAAGGGGAAAATGATTTGTTTACTCCAAAATTGATCCGAGGTGTTTTAATTTTTTCTTCTAGTCATTTTCAACGTAGCGGCATGTTGTTTGATTATTAATTTTGTAACTTAAATACAGGATGTTGGTTTTATATTCTGATCTTACAGACGCGCTGACAAATTTAGTCCGCCATTAGTAGTTTAGTCTACCAACTCTAAGTACCAATATTAAAACGAATGGATTATCATCACATCATCAAAACTCAGATGTAATGGAAGATCACAATAACATAGAAAATTCAGTGGGTGTTGAGAACTAAACAAACAGAAGTAACAGAGACGCGAAGAATAAAAAAAGAGGACGAAAACGATAATTCGTTGATGCTTTCCCTTTTCGACGTATTGTTAGGGTACATCACCAATCTGCAAAAAACAAAACTGATGATTCCCAATTGCTGATTAAAAATGAAAAACAAATAATCGACAACAGTGGTGAAAATTTGCTGATCACAATGAAACATCCTTCAGTGGTAGCAGATTTACTCATTTAAAATGTATCGGTGAACAGCGTAAAGGAGAGGAGGACAGGAAAACATTATGAATGTGGATGGTGGATTGTATACAGGGTGTAATCGATAAGTATGTGCAGGCGATTATGACGTTATTATTGCAGGTATCAAAAAACTTAAAACTGATATCGAAATTACTTTACCTAATGAGCAAAATGACAATAATAACTTTTTAAAAGTATAACGAGAAATATCTAAAAAATTTACTTTATACACTCCCATATCAAAAAGGGAAAATGGGACTAGTAGAAGTTAAATGTCTAATTTCGGCAAAAGACATGAATGCGGAAGATGCGGTTAAAAAAAATTAATATTTGAAATACAATGCAAAAAATAACACTTTTGTCATAGATAAGAATCATGACTATTTTTTCCAAATTCAGGGACAACTAAACGTTGCAGAAGCAGAAGTCTGCTTATTTGCTGTTTGGACTGGAGTGAATCATTCGTTAAAAATAGAATATATAAAAAAGTATGTAACGTTTAGGCAAAATAAAATGATGGACCATTATCAAGATTTTACATAAATTGCCTACTGTCAGAATTGATTGATTCGAGACTTCAGCATTCGATGCCATCAAGGACCCATCCTATATCATTCAAGCGATTGAAAAAAAAGAGATAAATCCAGTGCAACCGATAAAGCATCAGAATGCTAGCACAAGATTTATTAGCTTTATAAATATAAATCTATATATTATACATAATATAATAAATCTGTAGAAGACGCGAAGACTGACATCCGCGCGGACGGAGTCGCGGGCGGAAGCTAGTCAGAAATAAATATCTTTTGTTTTCATTTGCTTATTTTTCTATTTCAAAATTTTTTAACACAAACATTACATTTTTTTTATTATATACAAAATTTGTTTATCCGTTTTATTAGTTAAACAGAACAACTTTCACTAAGAAACTTAGGTCGAAAAAAATGTATAGAGTTATGCATTTTGTATGGAAAGCTTATTTTTTTTTAATATTTCGTCCAAATTTCTTTGTAAAAGTTGATCAGTTATATAAACATGAAGTTGAAGATATCAATAGAAAGTATTCGCAAATCTTGTGTACTGATAAAAAAAATCACCCGGTGTAATTTTCACGAAAATTGTTTCAAATTGTCATTTTTGGTACTTATTACGAATATTAAATTATACGAATGATTTAATTTTTAAAAATTAAGTGGAGCAACTTTCCCTTAGTACATTTGTATTATTTACATATAGGATGACAGGATGCATTTGTTTGCACTACTAGACCAAGCCCTTAACGTTCTGTGGTATATTAAGAAGAGCTGGAACGTCAACACATTTACACATTGCACATGTTAGGCCGGGAGATACTGACACAAAATTTCGGGCCATTTGTAACAGGATGGCGGTCTAGAGGGGTCTTAGTACGCAATGACAAAAAGAAAAATGATGGTCAGAACGCTGGTACCGGCGGACTAGTCGCGTGGGCGTTAGTCACACTCGTCGGATAAATAGCGAAAGTCCAACGATTTGTAACACAAAAATTTTAGAATTTACCGATAGCCCTTAAAAAAGATGTAGGCGGTAGTGTCATGCCATACAGTTACGATGTGACTTACAGTCCGCCATACCGACGTGAATGCGTTGATTTAAAAAAAACAATTCAACCATTTGTACCGGGCTCACTTTTGCACAGGTAACCATCGTCGTGCATTCGCCATTTACTAAAATCGCCATGCCATACTTTTCGGACGATTCCAAATGGTCGCCATACCGCGGAAAAGTAGCGGAAAGCGCGGAAAGCGAAGATTTGTAAATCGTTTGACTTTCGCTATTTATCCGACGAGTTCGACTAACGCCCACGCGACTAGTCCGCCGGTACCAGCGTTCTGAGTTCTGACCATCATTTTTCTTTTAGTCATTGCGTAATAAGACCTCTGTAGAACCGCCATTCTGTTACAAATGACTCGAAATTTTGTGTCAGTATCTCCCGGCCTATGTATGTGTCATTTTTTGCAATTGTTTATAAATACAGGGTGATGTAATTGGTGTAGTACGAATATCTAAAAATCTATGAAGAATTTTGTGATACAGTAAATGGAAGAATTATAGACTATTTTACAGTATTTAATAAAATCATTTAATTTTTTGTTCATTTTCATTAGAAATGTCAATTTTTCTCACCAAGGTGGAAATTTGGATGATAAGGATCTTGTTAGAGAAATATAAATTTTGACTAAAATCGGCATTTTTTTTTTCAAATAAATAACATAACAAAAATCAAATAACTAATTAATAATCAGAGTTATCACATTATTAAAAAAAATAAGCCAAACTATACACAATTTTTACCTACTTGATGCAATCCTCAAAGATCATGGACATAGTGTATTGCGCCTTCCACCATACCATCCAGAACTCAACCCAATAGAGTTACTATGGGGCATAATTAAAGGGAAAGTAGCATCACAAAATGTGAACTTTAACTTGAAAACTGTGGAAGAATTATTTAGAAAGGAAGCAAATGCTATTAGTCTGGATATGTTTAGTGACGTTTGGAGAAAGACGCGAGAACATGAGGAAAAATATATTCAATTAGAACCAAAAGTAGATAATTACACTGACTCATTTATAATAACATTAAGAAATTCCGACAACGAAACATCGAGTTCTTCGAGCGATGAAAGTTACAGTGAAGTAGAAGATTACGATTATGATTAAATAGATTCTTCTTCTTCTCTATAGATACTGCTTTCTGAATTGGTGGTAAATGTTAAAACTGTTAAACTGTTATGACGATTCAAAAGTGCTTCTAGAAGAAGTCTAATTGTATAAATGTTTGAGTTTGAGTTTAAAACCAATAGTGTGAAAATTATACAATAAACATGTAACACATATTTGTTAGCGCGTATTGGTAGGTATTACGTACTTATAACAAATATAATATTTCTTAGATATCTTTACTCGACCAAAGTCAGGAATTTAATTATTATTTGATAATTGAATGATTATTAATACTTTTATCCAATTGATTATTATTAGAATAAATAATTAACTTCATCAATTGATTTACTTTTAAATTATAATTTTACAGGTAAATTATGAGAGCTTTCATAAGTAATTATATTTGCATATACATATCTACAACGCACCCATTTTACAATTCAAGTCTAAAATGAAACTAGAGTCGCATTTATTTTTGAACATACTGTAAGTGAAATTGCATAAGTGTGAGTACTGTGAACATGCCAGCTTTCCCTAATTGACCGATACAGAAAATGAACGTCATAGTGATGTCATAGCAAGAAGTTTTGAAGTAGAGCGTTCTATCTTCATCAACTCTATGCTACGTAAATTCTATTATAACATTAATCAATTAGCAATAAATAATTCTTTGATGCAAGTATGATTTTCAGTTGGCATATACGTAAGCATTCGCACTTTTGTACATAACTAAGTGGCAAATATGTACATAAATAAATAAATAATATTAGTAGTTAAAACATTGTATTAACATTTAAATGAACGCACGGGTCTTTAAATTTTAAACTGCGCTAGACCAATGAATATGCACCAGTTACTGGTAAACACCAACATATTGGTTTAAAAAACAACTGGTTTCAATTTGGCAAAATATTTACATATAAGCAACCAGTAAATGTAGGTTTGTTTTCGATTCACAGCGCCAGCGTAAAAAAGATCTAGTTATAATTGCGGCTCTTTAAAAATATTATAAGTTAAGTATCTGTATTAAATTAGAATAAATGAAGATAACAAATATCAATCGACCTTGTATTTTGAACATCTGAAACAAAAATGTAATGTTCAGAATAATAACAATTCTGTATATTTCAGAACATAAATATGGCACAGCAGTTTCTCATCGCAGCTTGTTGTTAATTATATAATTGAGTAGTATACAATACAAAATGATAATTAACAACTATATCCATCGTAAATATAATGCGATGAGATGTAACGCGACACAAAAGCTTACGCTCCGCGACACAATGAGGTTGCCTGTAGAGAAAAAAGAGGGATGCTTAAGTGCGCTTGTTACTAACAAACCCTCATAATTTGAGAACTTTATGTCACTACGATATATGTTTGTTTCTATTATTTTTATTCACGCCTCAAACTATCTTGTCAGCATTTTTGCCTTGGACACTTTCCCTGACACTTTCTAACGAAAGAAAATATACAAAAATGCTGAAGTAATAATCGCGTTTAAATAATATTAAGAGCGCGGTGATACGGCTTCAACTCCCAAAGCACCAGATTATAACTGGCACAAACCGCAACACAATCTATTGTCCATACCTCACAATTAGTACCAGTTTTTAGCTATTCGAAGCCGAGATACATTAGGTTTATTTTAGTGCTCGTGCACAGGTGACCAAGCTTCGTTTTGGTCGTTACTATAACGTGTCCCAGCGGCGATTGTCCGTCACTCTTGCCTGTAAGTAATTGCAGCTATAACATATAACATGGCAACTGCAAACAATCTATTTTGCGTATAAAATACATCGACGCCGACACATGCGTCTGTATTGCTGTGTGTGGCAACACTTGAATTATACGTATTAACAGCTATAGATTTACTAAATGCAATAAAATGCACAAGGAATTACAATTAAGGAAAATTAATAGTGTTCCTAGCGTATAATTGTGATAAAATAAAGGTATTTAGGTAACCTATACCTTAGCATTGTATTTTTAATTAAAATGGCTTCTTAATTTCCCTCTACGATGTTATGTAAATTTCAGAGTGATATTATATGATTGGATATTTAATTTTCACGAAGGCATCACAAATCTGTTAACTTCAAAGTGCTTCATTTTTAATTTTTATACATAAAAGTATTACAATGTTGTAAAGTATACCGTTAAAATACTCTTAAACGTTTGTAGATATTGTTGTGGTATTATCTTCTCGGTATAAGATCCATTATCCCCTGGCGTACGATTTGAGTTAATGTTGTTCCTTGCCGACCCTTCACCTCTCACCATTAATAAAATCAGATTGCGGAATGTAGATTAAAAAGTAAATTTAAAATCAATAACGTAGACAGTGTGAATATAGGTGTGTCTATGTTTTATTGATGTTGTAGGACTTTTTATGCATTTTAAGGGCTTCTATTAGGTTTGGTTTTGCGCTCATGTTATGTCACTGTGTCAACGTTGTTTTTAATACTCTATGTATAACATTTAATTGAATATGAACTCTGTTATACTTTCGAATATTATTGCGCTGGTTATGTACCTACTTGCTTTACCAATTTGCCTGAAATTTTATGTACCTACCTGTAAATAGTTATATTGGGAGCAAGTTGAAAATATTATATTTATTTATATAGTCTTTATTATAGAGCAAGGTAATATTTTTCATTTCATTTCACAATTCAGTCAAAGAACATTATTCATTAATATTTTGACGACAGCTTTTCTATGGCTCAAATATAAAAAACAAGGAAAATAAGTTTTTCAATAAGATGACTTTATATCATACAAACCAGGAAATAAGTTAAAAACATAACGCAAAATTGTGCAAACATTAATCAAAGGCATTTCAAATACACATTTTTGAAATTACACTTACAAAGTAAGTAGGCATTCTTACATTTTTTGGCATTTTCAATTACCTGTCTGAAACATTTTAAGGGACATTAACATTGTAAGTAAATTGAAACGATTTTAATTGCTTCATTATGTCTCTGAAGTTAGACAAAACCTAACTCATTCGTTATTATCTAACATTCAAGAAGTTTGTTATTTTGATATTAAACAATTTATGATATGTTAACGTGACTTCTAAACTACATTGTAGTTTATAAAAATGTATCTCTGAATGTATAAAGAGGTTATAGGATGGATATAGGAGACAATCTGAATATCCAAAGATGCTTTATATGGGCAGTGTGGAACAATTCGTTTTAGTTGACCTCAAATGAAATTGGGGATTAACGCAGGTTAGTTTGAGGGACGAATGTGAGGGATATTGGCCTCAGGCCTTGCCTTACCTCGGTCGTGTACAACGCATGACGTACGGTAAATATTCTCCTGCTTTGTCGCCGATCTAGTATGGGGGTGATTTAAACTTCCCTGTGTGTGAGAATCTGGGTACATTAAACTTGCATTTACATGTACCTAATAGACTTTTTTTTGTATAATATTGTGTCATGTACTTATAAAATGTAATTTGTATCTATTCGTGTGTTGTATCTAATAACATAATATTTTCTATCTAGAGAAGACAAGCAAGCTTGAGTAACTTGTGCAACTGTGATTTCGATTTGACGGAGTTGTTTGCATGATTTATAGAATCATAATATTAAAGATAATATTTTTCATACATTGATAAGAAACCGCAACGACATTTACAATGTATTTTAATTATGAAAGCCGAACTTCCACTCTTCTTTTTGATAAAAACTCTACTAAAAGCGTCAAGTGCCATCATGTCCTTGATGTAGTCTTACGCTATAAGAAGTGAAAGTGAAAAGAATCAGAGGCTGAAATCCTCTTTGAACAAACAATCCGCTACTAAAATGGCTCTGGCTGTTCACTGACTTGGTATACGGTACTCATAGGAAAAAAAAATTTATAATAAAAGTTATTTTAAGTTGCGTTACCTTCAGTAAGACTGTCATTCGTGCGTTTTTATATTCCTCTCGGCATTGATAGAACTTAAAAACAAATTAAATAAAAATCTTGTATGCTTTATTTACAGCCCATAATTTTATATAAGAAAGAAGATTCTGGAAAATCTAAACCTCCAAAATTTATTTCGACTTTTTTTTCACAAAAAATCTAAAAAGTACCTCTGTACTAGTAGTGTTTTATACGCCATCATTTTTACACGGCTACGCAGGTGCAGCGCAATATTGGGCAGGCGCCATGGCTACACAATAATGTTTGTCTGGCAAACACATTCTGCCTAGTTCACCTACGGGCTAGTGAATACAGCAATAGATTGTATTTTGTGCGCAAATAATTTAACGTCTGCTTTTTATATTATGTGTTTAGTGTTAAATTGTGTGTCAATGTTACAAGATTATAAAGAGCAAACGATTAGTTATATTTTTAATAAAAACTTCTATAAAAATAATTATTTTACGATTTTTCTATTATTAAATAAACATACGTACTTACCTTCATGAAATCCTTTTTTTAATCGTTAAAAAGAAAAGTCGTTAAAAGGAAACAATAATGCCGAGGGATACCAGAAAATGGCTGGATTGCGAAATTTAAATTTACAAATAGATTTTATTTTGATTTACATAGTTACTTACTCTTCGAAATGCAAATTTTTCGTCCTAAGCAAGCTGGCGCTTAAATCGGTGAATGAGGGTGACAGAGGTCGTATTTTTAGTTTATTCTTTTGCATTTGTTGCTTTTTCATATTGAATTTGTTGTAAAAATAATATTAAGCCATGTGTTTACCTCAACTAACTATAAAAAGCAGTAAATTGCGAACATGTTTAATACAAATTGTTCGTATTAATCATATTATTTTTATGTAATTAATGCAAACATAATTAACAAACAAGGAAAACGAAATCTATTTTTATACCCGACGTTCACCAATTAATTATCTAATAAACTAATTTGTAATTAAGATGCAAAAAGCACAACACGTTTTCTTATTAAAATTTTAGTATAATATGAAGTTAATCTGTTCCCAAAGTTCGTACAAGAAACACGTTAAAACTTTTATACCATAATACCCCTCATTATATTATACTCACGTAAATTTCACGTGCAATATAAAATGTGTTTTAATTAAATTGCCTGTTCGAACCTTACTGAAGTTCAACACATTTTTAATTATACAGCAAGCGCTGATAGTTTATTTAAATTAAATTAATTATATTCTGATCCCAAAATATTTTAAAAGAGACGTCGATATAAAAAAAATGTTTGCATGTACACACGTAAGAAGTGAAACTTATTTATGACCTTATTTTTAAAAAAATAATTTACTATATTCAACTTTACAGAAATACGTCGAATCACGCGTGGTAGGGATAAGAAAAAGATGGCGCGTAACGGAAAAATGTCACGCGTAACGAAAAAATGTTACACTAAATTTTTTTCCAACCCCGATACAGAAGTTTCACTTCAAAAAATATCTTATTCTACTAAACATGTGTAACTACTTCTACTAAATATTATGTAAGTGAAGGAATGTTTATTTAACTACATAATAAACGATTATACTAAAACATTTCTTTGGGTTTGGTCTAGTTATTTCAGTATTTACAAGCGCTACAAATATGGTATGTAACATCGATATTAATTACACATTATAATGTGTCTAAATTGAAAATTAACTACTATTAAGGCACTTACTAGCAATTAATTGTTTCAAGTGGCATTACATCTTCATATTCGCATTACCTTTGATCTCAAACCTGGGCTCATTGAAGGAAATGCTTTTAGTTAAGTATGTAACCTTCCCATCCCTACACCTACATAATTAGGAAGTAATGTGAGGAACTTCATACTTTGTACCTGCGATAATATATTCTCTTTAGCCCACGCAGCTGTTTTGGTATGAACAAAAAAACAATCAATGGCTTCTTTTTTTATTTCTGCCTAATTTTCAACAAAAATAAGAATGTTTTATGCTTTATAGAGACATAAGGAAACTCAACATTATATTGGCTAGCTACTTAGAAAATATATAAGTAGGTACCTATTAAAAACTAGGCTGTGCACAAAGTAATAACTCTTGAATGTAATATTATGCATAAATCGAAATTTATCAACGTTTCATATTTTATGATTAAACCTCAATTAATAATCACATTACAAATGAAATATCACACAATAAATTTTTGCGAATCTGCAGCGTCAATAAAACGCTAATAAACACTTATTCAGTACAATGCGAAATTAATCTAGGAACTTATAAAATGGATCAGGACGTTTTAACATAATCAAATCAAATCAATTATTAAAAATGTAGTATAAATAATAGTAGAATAAACATATTAATACGTTAAAATTTGGCAAAGAAACTACAATACTTATTTCAATAACAAAGAAATAATAGCTATAAATTAAAGGAGTTTGATACTTACAAACTAATGGTACAATTACCTCCGTTGTTTTATTACACTTTGCAATATTTTATTCGTGTTCTTAATAAAACCTAATATGACAGAAAACCGATAGTTTCCAAACAAGTTGCACGGCAAAGCATTTGTTCAATCTATTTTTGTTTGCAGAAAAATTGCACTCTAGTGGATGAGTTTAACGTGGATATACAAAGCCAAATCTTAACACATCAATTCTAATACAAAATACTATTTAGTAGATCTAAAATACATGAGGAGAAACAATTATTGTAAGATCATTTTTGTATTACACATTTTAACCCTTAAATTGATTTCGTCCGTTTTAAAGGACATAGTATTTACACACATGCTGGCGCTGTTATAGCAGACCTAAGCTTTGCTAATCGGTATATTGGGAAGGTACTAGCTATGTCCTTCGCGTACATGCAGGTTTTTTTACCAAAGCGAAGTACAGTCGCGAATGGTGACCATTTGAAAATTGCAAAAAACGGATCTCTTGACTCTCCCGATAAAATTGATATATAACTGTAAGTATTTTGGCTATTTTGCTTATAATGTTATATTATTAGTTAGAATACGATTGTAAGTATAGTATTTTGACATAATTTTTACATATTTTACAATATTTGGAATACAAATCTTAGTTTATATACGATGTCCCATAAAACGGACGTTGACAACTTGGAGTATATACTAGGGTATTCTTCACATGTCCTATGTAACGGACGTTGCCAATAAGGCCATCCATTTTCAACGTCATCATTTTGATATATTTTTCTCTATTTTTAATATGTTTTAGAGGAGCATGACTTGGCAATCAATAAAAAATTCCCTACCTATCTCTGGCGGAAGCTGAAGAGTCTGGCGTTGAGTTGAGATGACGATTTTGAAGGAAATGTAGACCTACGGGAGTGATTTTACTATGATAACAGTGTCAATCATTTACCCCCAGCACCATACCTTCAGAATTATACAACATATTGATTTGAGACACAATGAAGACCCAAAAAGTCAGAATTTTTATCATCAACAAAATATTATTGCTGCAGAATTACAGCCATTACATGTGGTGCGAGATGAATCTTCCCTACTTCTCAGTGGTTCTTCAGCCACAGCATGATGTTACTTACCAGAAATACCACCCTATGTTGAAAAATTAAAATAATAATACCTTACAAATTAAAAAACTGGCAGAAAATGGATATAATATATGCCAAAGAATCCAAAAAAAAAAGCGATTTAAATTTCCTGTTTGTTTTGGTACTTCAGGCATGGTATACGACTTCTTTGCCTACGATGAAGCAAACACATTTCAATCTATACAATATAAGGAATGAGAAGAGGACTTTCTTGGTGTATTAGATAAGTTCTCAGGCTATGTAATACTATTTATATTCCAATTCTTAGCATATTCTTAGGCTGTGATTTTTGGTAGTGTCGTTTTTTAAAATCCATTATTTTTAACGATATCGTTAAAGTTTTAACCAACATTTTAAGACAGATGTTTGAAAAGCTTATTCTAGATCGTCTATAATTATAATTTGATAATAATTTTGAATTACAGAGTTGAAAATGTGCATTGTATTCATGTACCACGGTTGCAGGAATAATGTGCAATGTCCGTTATATGTGACGGTTCGAATATGTACATATAATTGGCAGTGTCCGTTTTATGTGACATAGTGAAAACAATAGAAAAAATTAAAATTTTTAATTTTTTTTTTTCATTTTCCTCTTTTCTATCCTAATTTCAACACATCCTCCAAATTTGGACATTATAAACACAAGTTATCTAGGGGTGACAATTTAAGGGTTAAGTAGATGCAATACATGTGAGGAGAGTTGGGCCCAAACTTCCAAACACCTTTTTTATTATAAATAATAAATGTAAAATAATTTGGAAAATCCAAAAGTGCACGCCTCATATTTTTTTTTAATAAATATTTATTAACTAGCTTTCCGCCTGCGGCTTCGCCCGCGTTTTCAAAAAAAAAACCCGAATAGTTCCCGTTCCCGTGGGATTTCCGGGATAAACCTAGCCTATGTCACTCAGAAATGATGTAGCTTTCCAACAGTGAAAGAATTTTTCAAATCTGCCAAGTAGTTTCGCAGCCTATTCAATTCATACAAACAAACAAACAAACAAAAAATCAAACCTTTCCTCTTTATAATATTTGTATAGATTATTATTTTTGTTTATTTAATAACAATTAAACCACATCGAATCAGACCCTGAAAAATGAAAGGGTTCTATTCCTGAGCATACTCAAGCGTAAGAGAAAAAAAAAGACTCGATTAGTAAAGTATTTCGGTCGCTATCGTGTTAACAAGAAAAAGGATCCGCACATACAGACACACGGACGTCCAAGACAGAACTTTTTTAAACTGTTTTTTAACTAGTTTAAATAACAAAAATGACATCAAAAATATCACGAACGTTAAAAATAGTGTTTTTTCTTAATATGTGTGTGTATGTATTATCTTACAAGTGCAATGTATGATACATAAAGACATTTTAAGTTTGAAAAATCAGATGTTTTGCGCGAAGTGACAGTAGTACCCACCTCAACGCTTCGCTTATGAGGCGTGCAATAATCAACTGAATATTGTGTAGAGCAAAAACAAAACAATGAACTTAATGTTGATATAACACTACATTCCTTATGAACTTATCACTTATGGTCATAAGAAAGTTGCAATATATTTATTTAAGTAATTATTAAACAATAATATAATTGAACAAATAACAGTGATATTTTGTTTGAAGTGACACTTATTTAATTAATAATATATAGGTTTTGTTTTTAACCATTCGCTTTTCGTCACTTGTTTTAAACTTGCGTCACTTCGCTTTTGTTGTTCTTTTAATTAAATTCCACATTGAATGGTTTTGTGAGAGATTGTTTCAAATGTCACTGAGCATTAAAATGATAAAGTCCGCAGGTGCTAGGATAGCAGGTTACATGCCAGGCCCAAAGTGAATATCATGACTCTGCAGTTGGCAGTGTTCCTAGTTCTCTTGATGATTTATTGGTAATTGATTAAAGAGACAATAACATTTATCTCCTACACATATATAATAGGTTTCAGGGCGTTGTTTGAAATAACTGTTTAATTGATTAAGGCCGTTTATTGTGGTACGTAAGTTATATCTATTTTGCTTTATCTGACTCCTTAAAAGGCAAACGAAAGTCATCAGAAAGCAATATACAACAATTTATGTACTATTAATTGCACATATATGCAAATTCAAACGTAATTTAATAGATATTTTGGACAAAACGTCTAATACCTACTAGTGATAGAGCTTTACCCATGTATTTTCTCATTCCCTTCTTTCTAACTAGAATTTTTTTATGCCAGTCAGTACATGATATAGTATGAGGGATTAAAAATACATTTCAAAGAAGCCTAGTTGACTGTATAAATGTTTCTATGTGAGCAAGTACGACCGCTTTATATCAGCGTGTGACATGTCTGCATGCCTTCCTGTCGATATAACTTGAATAAAGAGGTAATAATTGAAAGACTCGCACCGCCAAAGACTAACATATATTTAATACATATTTCTACACATTTAGGTACATAACATGATTTACATTGCATTCTATATTTATTCTTTAAAAGCTTTCCGCTCGCGGCTTCGCCCGCTTTGTCTAAAACCTAATAAATTATATTATACTAAAACCTTCCTCTTGAATCACTCTATAAAAAAATCTATAAGAAAACCGCATCAAAATCCGTTGCGTAGTTTTAAAGATTTAAGCATATGGGACATAGGGACAGAGAAAGCGACTTTGTTTTATACTATGTACTGATGATATACTCCAACGCGTACTACGCAATATGCTGTAGACAAAATATGTATGCATTATTGCAATTTATTGTGCCACACCAAATACCATATTATGTATCTGTAGTAAAATGTGGCAGATGTAGATCGCAATTGCGTCACCATAATAATAATAATTACATAAGTGGATTGTTATTTACGCATCAGCGCGATGACCTTTCTGTCTATCTATCCTTTCGCTCCACATTTGTAGGGCTTCTCTGGTTGACATGGTTTTATTTCATGGAAAATATGTTAGTTCCACTGTAGGTATATGTTGTAGGTGGAATGCAGAGTCGTATTGAGTTACAAAGGAGGTTTACAGTTTAGAAATAGTACTCTTTAAAAATATAATAATTGTATAGTGTTATAATTGTAGAAATCGAAATTACTTAATACTCAAGTTAAAATTATAATTGTAATAGCGAAAACCTGAAATAATGTTATTTGGTTATATGGTATGCAATGAAAATAATCAAATAGAGATTGAATTAAACACAGTATACTCTTAAATTGAATAAAATAAAGTAATGGATAGAAATATGCACGTTAGTATAGCAATAAATAATGTTTAGTCTGTGCCCAACGTTATGAGCTTGCTAGTGCTTGCAGAACTCGTTTACGAACTAACGGAAATGAGGGAACTCTCTCTTACCTGAAGTATATGAATCATTGAGCGTTCTTTTATTTTTAAATGACCATTTTTTATAAATATTACAGGCTTCTTGGTATCGTTATTTAAAAGAAAAAATTTCAAGCATTCCATATTTAAAACAAATTTCATGTGTAGTAACTTCGATACGATAAATATAGAAGCTGAAAATGTAGTAAAACTGTTCGTACGTTATAACATCGAAAAGCAAACCGGCGTCAAAGCCGGAAGAGTATTGTCAAACCACCTGAACATTTTAATCCAATCGAATGCGGGAGTCGGCTGATTTATTGATTATTGCTTAGTGGTGAGGTTAAAGTGTCTTTTAGCTCCGATATGTTCAAATAATATTCTAATACACTTATTCCATCGAAATTCAATTAAAATCGCAAGACGAAGAGCGATCACGAATTAATGAAATTGGAAATCACTCAATCCTTATCTCAATTAACATTCATCGATATTTATTAGAGATTCAAAATAATACTTTGGTACGTAATAAATAACGCCTACTGGTGTCATTGTAATCTGTTCGCATAATATATCAGAGTAGTTGGAAACAGTCCATTAGCGACATAGGTGCAAAATTTCAATCACAAAAGCGCGGCGCTCTAAATACGAAAGTACACGTTCAATAATAGACTATGAATTTCTAAAACTATTCCTGGAGCACACCGGTGCCAGCTGCGGGGTGCGGGGGGCGTGGTGGGAGGGGGGGTGGCGTCTGAAAGCATTATATTATTGCCAAATAATAACGAGAAGATCAGACAATGCTCCGCCGACCGTTGGACAATGTTATTGTACAGGTGTAAATACGATTAATTTATGCGAAGTTTTGGATACTTTCTTTTAGCGTTTTCAGGATACTTATGGCGCAATCTGTGGTATATTTTTGTCTTATGTCTGTATTTATTTAATGGATCTTTAAGAAATAAGTAAACTTATACTTACTTATATGTTATATTTCATTATTTATATATTTCAGTATCTATATATTATGCTATAAAAGTAGTATAAGCTGATTACTGTTTCACTTGTGAAGTTATTTATGATTTTATCTGTCTAAATATTCATACTTAGTACCTACATTAGGAAATCAAAGAAGAAAGAAAGGGCATAAATCTTTAAATAAACTTGCCATTTTATGGCTTTGTGCCATGTGTGTGAAAAACAGGCTGATGAACCGATATAGGTTTTCTAGCAAACAATGACTTGTGTATCAGTTGCTAGCAAAAACCGATACATGCAACTGTGAGAGCACATGTATGACAGAAAAAGGAGATGATTCTGAATATTATTTTAAAGTCAAAAATGGAATGTTTAATTCAAAAAATAATATTGCTGACAAATCTAATGTAAGTATTTTACTTTATTTGAACTCAAAGAAGGGAAAATTATTCATCCAAATCAATTAAAAATACACGAAGGCTTAATTAACTTACTATTTCTTAGTATACCTGATCCAATTGACCCCATCTCACCTTATACACATAATTAGTTCAACACATACTATATTACCAGCATACCAGTTCGAATTTATTCAGCAGTGTAATAATTTCACATAAATTAAATTTATGTCCCTGTCAAAATGTGCGACAGCGAGCACTTATGGAATCACCTCTACGTCACTTCCTATGACATAATATGAAGGAAACAGGAGCAAATATTATAATATATAGCAGACATTTGTCGGCTGACGACTGCAATTTTAAATGCATCTTTAGGCTAAGACAGACAAATTAAGGTCGTTCATCATCACTAGTTATGTGTAAGAAATTTTTGGAACTACTGTTAACTATAATAGATTAACACAAATTTTGAGTAGCAAGAGTTATCCAACGAGACAATTTTACTTGGGTTCCGGATGGGCTCCAGTTTATATTTATCAAACTCAGACGTATCTTTTGAACAATAATGTAAGGCAAATTTTTGAATTCGCAAACATTATATTATTATTAGTAGAAATATCTATGTAGAGATATTTTCACGCTATAAGTTTTAGTTTATTCAGTTTAGTTTTATGTACTTAAAAGCTGTTTCTAAGTCCATTTATAAGTTACGAAAAAATATCCAATCTATTTATTTTAGGTAATATCACCTTCTAAAATATAATTAACTAAATAGGCATCGCTGTGATGTTCTCTTTAATTTATATCTCCATGATATAACTAACTATATTAGTATAAAAATTATGAAATAAATTATTTGTGTACATCTGTCACGTCATGTTCACCGCTCTCAACCACAATAATTACACTAGTAAAATATTTATAATCCCGGTATTTATTAATGCATAAATTACTATTAACCAGCAAAATTATTTCTTCGCTAAAATACATAATATTATATTAATTTTACTGTATTCATATTTATAATGCGATATAAAATTCAGTTGGATCATAGCTTCATAATTAGATTTACATACTATAATAATAAAGATTTATGCTGTAATATCCCGCTATATCTCCTTCTACATTTATACACTGCACAAATGTTATACCTACAGACTTAAATACCTACGTCAAAGCGACATCCAAACTAACACCGCATTTCATCTCCCGTCAAAATTATTGAAACGTCTATTACCAGATGATTCACACGAAAAATTTAAGCTGTCGAGTTTAGGTTGACGCGCCTCATTCCTCGACTTCCGAGCTTGTCAGGCACAAAATAGACCGGAGCTTGAGCCTTTTGTACTTTTAGGCTTTGTGTGCAAAGTAAGCTCCCTACCGACGCATCTGTGCGATGATGAAACTTGCCAGACGTCGCTTCTAAGCGCGCTTTATATCTTGAATTAAAACTTTACAGGAGGAAATTAAACGGCGGAAAAATGCGTATATCACTTGTCATCCGCGTCGCGTGTGACTCGTGCGATGTCTACACGATATCACGACAAAACAACTCGTTTTCACGTTTGTACCTCTTTGTTATAACTTAGGATGGTTTCTAGACTTACCTACATGATAATTTAGTAATTACAAATATTGATATGTAATTGTTTTGCTTCATTTTATTATGTATTTAATTAAATATACTTGTACTCGCTGATGAATTTATTTAAAGTAATTTAATACATGACTCATAATTAATTAAATGTTTATATTGTTAGTTTTATTATCAGTGACATTACAAACTGCGATGAATTAATTAATTATTCTCAACGAAGTTAACACACTCATGTGAAATGTTACATGCCGGGTTGTATAAAGTCTATTAATAATTAAATATGGTTTCAATCGACGGGAATATTCATGAGGTGTTTATTCCACCCTCTTACAAAATAAATTCCACTTGTCAAAACGTTCACGCTACGTTCACGGGAATCACAAAGCGAAACATTTACAAAGAGCGGCTCTTACAAATTGTTCTGTCAGAAAAGTTGCGTTATACGCGATCGCTATTATCTCTAATATGCTTACGTGGATCACATGCGATACATTCCGACCATGAATCTCCATTTAACCACACACGCCACTATTTTTCTTGATTCAAACGTCTAACGATAGCTCCGAAACTCGTTAAGAGTTCAACTAAACTTTATAGCTGAAGCCCATTAATCTGGACAAGTGATGTCAATATAATTAAGGAACAAAACTCATTAAAGATCGGCTCCTTGTTGTCGCTCAAACTTTATACTCAAAAATGTTCATTGTTTACTTGTAATAAGTAAACATTTTGTTTGGCTAACTTTAATCAAATAGAACAAAACGTTTCCAAATTTTTACAATTACGAATTACTCAGAAAGTTTCTAGAAATTTTATTATTAAAAGGAGATAAAGTTTTGTAGGTAACAAACCCGAATTAAATGTAAAGTAATTGTCAATTTCCCCAAATGTATGTTTCACGTGTACCTATAATACACGTGTATGAAATATCTTCTCTAACTTCTAAATACACAGTAGCAATGTCCACAAAATAATTTTATTCAATTTTAGATACGATTCACGTTACCAAAGACCGTTCTGACGCGACGGAAGAGGGAAACTTGAGTCAAGAATGAGTTCTTATAACGCGTTGAATGCGAGACGGTATCTGAACATCTATTTTCATCAAACTATATGTGCCTTTTGAATCTCCTTTTTATGTGGTTCAAGAAGTGAACGCCTGTGTACATATTAAAAAAAGAACTGTAGAGATATTTAAGGATTAAGCCCTAGGAGCTTTTGACGACCTTCCATGTTTCTAACTCTTTACAGCGATAGAAGTTCATTCAGAGTACCCTCACTCGAAGCTTTTGAAACATTAGTTATATAATTAAATTATGATGAATACATCGCGATTTCAATAAGCTTTAATGATATTTCTAAATGTATAGGACTCTTATCAAATCAAACAAAGCAAAATATATAAGGCATTTCCAAAATTGATTAAATTCGATTTACACAGACATTGAATCAGAATACTATTTGGCAATGTGCCATTAATTTCGTAAGTAACAATATTTAATTCTAAATATCTCGGTCCCAATCGCTCAACTACCAATCAATTTAGTTGACATCAAACAAATGGTGATTTAGATTATATTGTTCCATCAGTATCCAAAATTAAAGTTCATAATACAATGAGTTTATTGAGAATTCAATTCTCGGGTTAAATACCCATCGTTTCATTTGAATGTGACAGCAACAGGAGAGTGATATAGGAAGGCATTCGGGTAAACGACACCTCAATATGTATTATCTGGATTTAGACGAAACCCAACACAATTGCTGTAACAAAGTATTGTGTTTATTTTTATAGAATAAACCTACCTTTTTCTTGTTAAGCAAAATATTACCTCAAAATCTTGATTACTAATGTAGGATAGAATGACTGTGCCTAATGAATTCTTGATACTCATTCCAGTCTTAGAAAAAGTGATAGGTATGTCGATAATAAATATAATATTTATTTTGGTACCTTTTCCTATGTGTCTGAAAATTCCAATTCAAACCATGCCATGTTGTCGTTGTATTTTTAGAAACATACCTATGTAAAATACATTTAAAACTTAAAAATACAAATGCTAAAAAACCTGACGTTTCTACGAACAATCCAGCTTTTGAATAGTTCTACAAACAAGTTAGCGACGTCCCTATTGTATTGTCCTTACTCGTATCACAAGAGAATTTTAAAAATAAAGCCTTATTTTTTGTTTACCTTCAAGTAATCTGCAATGAACAACAAATGGCGTATATAAAGTTATAAATTATAATGTATAATATCTGCAAATATTATTAACTGAGTACTTGAAAAATCGACTGCGTCATCAATGTATAAGTATTTATAATGTGTTATTATAGATATATTCAATAAATATACAGAGAAAAATATTTCTGACATAATATCGCTATCTAATCCGTATTTTTTGATGCCCTTAAAATTACGTACAGCTATCGATTTTTATCAAAGTTTGAACGTTATTTATTCGTGGTTGGTAGGACTTGAATAAACTAAGCGTAACGTAATTTATCCGACTTCCTTCATAAGTCCCTGATATAATATTTACTCGTCATTAAATATCACCCCAGCGGGGTATCATGATATTACGCATTAAATTTACAATGTTACACGATGGTATAGATTACTTTTAATTATAGCTTACCTTAATATTATCTTCGTTTTAAACAATCACAAACAAGGAGATTTGTCACCAGTAAACCTGCTTCTTTATAGGGAAAATTGTTGTATTTTCATTTAAATTGTTTACTCGAATGTTATAAATGTATGTACGTATGGGAGTTTTATACGGAATTTTTATAAGTTAAGAAAAAACAACATCATATGCATATGCATATTCACTAGTTTTCGAACGTTTGTGTGATTTTATATCTTATTTTAACTTTATTTTAAATATACGTTTTTAAGTTTGTGTTAGAGCCAATAAAAATAAAAAAATATCATACAAACCAAATAAGTTTAAATCCTGTTTATTTTTAAGTTAATGAAAAGTAAAATTTAACAATGAACATACATTGTGTATGTCTGTCTCTATTTCGCCAAACAATTTATATTCAAACTGTTGCAGAAGTAGAAATATAAAACGTGTTTATAAAGTGATTTGTCGTGTAAATACAAACTGGACTAATAGAGGTCTTTTCTAGTTTTTCTTCGTTTTCTATCGACTTCGAAAGTTACGCTCTCGGGTTTTCGCACTAAATGATTCCGATTTATTAAACACATACGCTTTTTCGTAACCTAGTGATACAACGGCAAATTTTAAAGAGATCTGTGATATTAACAAAATAATTAAAATAATTTGTAGAGCTATATCTTCTCTTATATATAAAATTCTCGTGTCACAATGTTAGTCTGCATACTCCTCCGAAACGGGTGGACCTGGAAAATTTTCTGTGCATATCGGGTAAGTCTGAGAATCGGCCAACATCTATTTTTCATAATTATGTACCACGGGCAAAGCCGGGGCGGACCGCTAGTATTATATAGTAATTACTGTATTTTGTTAAGTACTTAATAACTAGTTAAGTGAATTTCCATTTACATTTGTCAGATTCCTTTAAGTTGAACGATAAAACAAAGCAAACTATCCACAGCATCAAGAGACCGAACTATTATGAACAAAGAAAAACGGATAATTAAACCCAAGCAACGTGAAAAGAGATTTTAATGAACCTCAACGTTCACCACATAATAAGACTTTATTATTAATATAAAAACGTTCTATTAATTTTTAATGAAAACAATAAACCGTAGCATCAAACAAGACAACGTAGCATCAAACAAGACAACGTTCAGCTTTAAAATTAATCCACGTTGAAATTGTACATTTTCCATGCCTTCAAAAACATGTAATCCAATCAAAAGATAATACATTTAATCCACATTTTATCGTTACAAATCTTTTGATATACACTCGAATGCTTTGAGAAAACTAATAGAATTTTGCGAGTGCCTAACGTCAAAGCTATCTCAAAGGCAGCCTGTTTCGCATATAAATTGATGAATTTGCTTCCATTTACACCTTTCTGTCATGCAGCCAGGTAAACCATGCTCTTCTTCGTGAGTAATTTATAATCGTTTCAGTTTACACACACGACTGCGTCTCGTACATATTCGTATGCAGAGGCGGCTCGTGACAAAATTTTATGGGTGTTCACTTGAAATAAAACACTGAAAATACATGGTGTAAAGCAGTACATTTATCAAAAAAATTACTTATAAAGGAAATACATACGTCTTTCTTTTTGGTGTGCAAAAATATATATAACTTAAAGCGACAAGACATTCGTAAATGTCTGTTGTTGCTTTCATCACAACCACACAACCACGGTGTTTTCACATATTGTTCAGATTTAAACACACGCGTATATGTTTTCGTTTTTGTCGTACATTTTTGCGTAAGATCAAGTTCAGGCCGTGGCGGTCCCTTAGCTTTACATTCAAGCCGAATTTGTAACGTTTTATCACACTTTTTAATGAACGCCACATTATAATTATTGTTCATTTTAACACTCACAAGTAATACTGATAACTACAGGCTATTTCAACACGTATTTTATAATTTTAATTAGAAAATTGCATGAATCGCGCGCGTGCATTGAAGTTGACTCGAGAGTCGAGTGTTTGTTTATATTATAGACGTGGCAACTGGCAACGTCGCAATCGCTGTCCTGCCGGGCGGTAAAAACGAACCGGCAACGTTTGCGGGTGCGGCGCTCCGAATTTTGCTACTTTTCCATAGAAAATCTTTTGTTTCACGCGCAGGGCTCTGGCAAAACCCTCTCTTTCACTCCTATTGGATTTCGTATTAGGAAATGTACTAAATCTTTTTTCATTGGAGCGCAATCGTGAGCGCTCCGCTTCGCGCGTTACATAATACAGTAGGTATTATACAGGTGTATGGCATGATGGAATGATGGATATATTCATGGGTATTAACAGTAGTTTTAAAGATTACGATTGATTTTAAATAGTAATAATTAATGTTAATAATTAAATTAAGGAGTATGATTTTATTATAATTATTTATGGGAGTTCACTGCACCAGCGCTCCTTAGGGCGAGCCGCCTCTGTTCGTATGTGCTCTGAAAAAATGTATACTTTTAAATGTAGTCGATGAATGAAGTATTCTGGAGTCACTGTGAAAAGATTTCCAATCGTTGAAAATAAGACACCTGCAATCTAAAGGCTACAAAATATATACCTACTTATGAAAAGCAAACCTCTAATTCTAAAGGAAAATTTGTCATTAGCTATGAAGATATTATAATAAACAAATTATATATTATATATAAAAAGAAAAAACAATAAAGGATCCCAAGAGATTGCGGCCTGTAAACGTGTTCAAGTATCAAATCGTGCTGGTCCATAATAAGGGGTGCCATCATCAGTGTATTAGACGTCTACTAATGTATTATTTAAATGTTTTAATAATAATAATCAACCCAGAGAAAAAGCATCCTACCACAATATTAACAGTGGAAAAATAAAAATAAATACAATATTGCGATTTTGAATAAGTTAATAAGTAAATACCTAGTGTACATCTGATAGCAATTTTATTTATTTACACACTGAAGTTTGTGATATGTCTCAATACTTTAAATAATAATTTAAATAGAAATGATAGTGCTATTGAGCACGTAATCTAAGCGCGTAAAATTACTTTTTACAAATTTTCATAATGAAATATAATATCATTTAATTAATAATTATTAATTTCATGATATCAAATCTAGTATAATTTATCCATTATCTCCGTCTCTCTGTTGAAGACATAGGTATTATCTTAAAACACAATTCTGTATTATTACGAATCGTTTTGAAGCAATATTAAACAAATTTACTGAACTATTTAAAACAAGGTTAGATTATCTGTTTCAAGTTTAGAATATCTTGTTTTAATCATCTGTCTAGAAAGCTGGAATAACGAAATACGAGCATAAAACATGAGATTCAGAATCTTTTCAGTAGGCTTTAGAATTATAAATGATTAAATATCAACTATATTTCATTAGAAATAGAGTCCATTGTAACAAGATTGCGAAACTATAGCAAAATGAATAGGTACCCTTCTAAGTTGAAATAATAATAATAACTGAACAAGCAATAAAGGTTAAGATCGTTTCTATTCTACCTCTATTATTTATAAACATTTGTAAAAACGCGTCATAAATACACAAATCCATTGTCAACTAACTACTTTTACTTTAAGTTACTAACTTCATTCAATGAAGTCCGCTAACTTCACTTCAATAGTCTTCGTAAAACCTTGTTGATTTAGATTGACATCCACTAAACTTCACTTTTTCAGCTAAACTGTCGTTAGACGCACGCTAATTAAAAAGTCATTAAACGCAGATTTTTAAGTAGAATATTTCGATTAACCGATAGATTTCAATTTCCCGTAGTCACGTGCCGGGATATCGGATCCCGTGGTTCGCTCAGTGGGTAATGAGGGAGGATGGCAATTTCGCTTGATGAGCTTTTGGTTACAACACTTTGTTTTTTACGATGTGAAGCGTTATGTTTCAATACGTGTATGGTAGAGAATAAATAATGGGAACGGAATATTCTTTCTGGGGATTGTTTCTTAATTTCGAGGTTATGGTTTAAGTAAATTATAGATTAAACTGAGTTTAGATTAAGTTTAATTATTAATCATAAAAATAATTAACTAACATAATATAGCTAGCTAGCAGCTCATTACTTTGTTGTATCCATGTTACAAAATCAAAATCAAAACGATAAAAAGAAACAAGGAAACCTGTAAATCTTAAGACGGCAGCTTGAACACTGATTTTCAGTAGCCCTTATAAACGATCCTCTACTTTACGATCGAATAAAGATCACAGACCAAGTACAGGACAACCATTCATTTAATTTAAACCCTTCAAATTTTGTTTTTATCACACGAAATAATTTGAAACATATTTTATTAATGTAATGATTAATACTAACACTTATTAACCGTGAATTATGATAAATTAAAACAAATAGCTCCAGTTTTATTAAACAATTTCATAATAAATATAATATCGACTAAAAGCCTCGCATCCCAATAGATTATAAGGATCCCGTTTAAGGGGAAAATGAACGCCTATTAATTTGCCGAAAATGTGCCGTAATTAAAACTGCTCAACGGTACTACACTGATTATTTGGGCCAATTATATCCTGGAAACGAAGACACAAATGATTTTATATTTTTCCTCTAAACTTACCTTAAATACCATAATGATTATTCATTTGTCCTTCCTTGCTTACTATTTATTTATTTTTTGGTTTGCTTCTTTTAGTTTGCTTCTTTGTCCTTCTTTAACGTCATTGAGCGACATTCAGAGAATATTTAGAGTCCGGAGACAGATTATTAAGCTAGAGATGATATAGGTAGTCGACATTTTACTGAAGCAAAACATGTCATTGCCGCGGGCAGAAAGTTTGTACTAAGTAATGGTTTTTGATTAAATTGATTAACCAGTCACACAACTAAAAAAAGATACGAAAACTATATTCGACCTAGTATAATTATATAAAAAAATCTTCATTTAGTCTAATTTATTAATCTCAAGCACTGAAAGTCACTAGCTCACTAGGCCACATCAGAGAGGTCGTCAAACAATTTGCTAGATAATATTGATAAAGCATAGAAATGAGGAATTAATTAGGGTTAAGCCGTGCATAAGTGGCTTGTCAGCGGTTCCATCGCCTCGACTAAGCGAATCTTCGATCTTCACAAATGTATATATTTAAAATTAAATTCAACTAAGACTTGCTTGACAGCGTATTTAATAATGGACCTTAAAACCTTAAATATATAAGCGTTTGTTGGCTGAGTTACATTAAATAAATTGCAATGTATATCACCGTACGAGTTTCGTAATTAACATCACATTTTAATGTTACTGTATTGTTTGATTACATACATTGTATATGCATCTATTATTAATATTATAAAGTTATAAATGCGATAAAAAAAATATTTTATTGTAGTATCATAAGCCATCAATGTCTACATTACCTAATTTTTAGGGTTTAAACACATCCTTACCAACAATAAAAGATACATACATAAAAGCAAAACACATTATTCACTGCACCTTTTAATATGTATAAAACATTACTTTATTTAGGTGTATCACTGTTATGTGTTTAAATTGTGTACAATTGTATGTCTCTAAAACAATAATATCTTAAAAAGTATCATCATAAATTTATTTCCATCAATATAACCTCAAGCCCAATGAAGCGGTGAATCCCAAAAAGCTCATCTCGGTAAACTGTTATCCTGGAAACTCATTATCGCCCTAACCGGCCGAGAAATCTTATTAATCTTTGGCTCGGAAATTGAAAACCTTTAATAATTGAATATAATGTAAAAATTAACACGTATTGATTGCGTTCTATAAAAACAGTCTACGAGAGAATACTTTGCGCAAAGTCTACGGGGAGAAGAAATTTAATATTCAAATAAGGGGCTATGATAAATAAACAGAATCATTAATAGCTCGAGTAATTTTATGCAGGTGCTCGGAACACGGCATCTCTAGCGACATTAAACAAAGTGGTCTGCCGGGTTTTTACACCAAATTGAATGTGAAAATATGGCCATCGCTTTAAGCTGTGACATCGGATACTTTGCACTTTGTATCACATTTAAAATTCAATTTCTTTAAATGTATTTTTTTGTACACGTAGTTTTCAGTTTTTAAAAAACTATGCTATAATTATAAGGCATTTAAAGCACACGCTTTCCGTCTAAAATGTACATTCAAGTCAATTTCGTGTAAAGACTAGTCGGTACGCGCAGTAATTTGACACCTGAAATTTTAAAATAAGTTTCAAATTGCCGGAACAAAAGTTGCCGAGTTAGGAATACTTTCATCTCTATTGTCTTTACGATTAAAATGATCCCGAGCAAAGAGTTTAAAACGAGACCTCAAAGTTATGCGCCGTAGTTGAAAATCAGGTTCGAAGACGCAAAATAAACAGCTCGGCTCTAATGTAAAAAGTTCCGTAGCCTTAACGCTGTTTTGCTTACTTCCTAAACATCAACAATTGACTCATGTTTTAACATTGTTCTTCTGTGAGTTTAACGGTCTCAAAGATCTCTATTTATATTTCCAGTTGTTCTTAACCCATATTGGAAAACTCTGCAACTGTGTTTATAAAGTCGACTTGTTCTGCTTTTATTGCGGATCGACTGATTGATATTTGAATTGAACAAACTTATAAAATTAACTAGGCGTTCCTAACAGTCGTCAACAAAAACAAAAACTGGAAAACTTAACAACGCGCTGTTCTAATAAGATGAAATAAAGTACGGCTTCTCTAGCTTTGTAAGTATTCATTTCTATAAAATGAATATGCAAGACGGTCTCTTCATACGTATTGTCTTTTGGAATGCAGCCAACAGTTCACGAGACTGTAATATTTTTTAAATTCAATTTAGGTACAGCCACAATGCTCTTTCTAAGGAGTTTAATGTACACCTGGTGAACGATTCAATGAGGAATAACAAGATATCTCCCTTTATTTATCAGTATGATTTCAAGATATATTTATATTAAGGACTTTCAGAAAAATAATAATTAGAAATTAGAATAGAAAAGGATTGTGTTCATTGAATCGGTTAATAGTTTATTTTAACGAATATTTATTGTTTCTATTAATACAGCTATAAAAATTGTAAATTCTTACAAAAACTTAATTAAATATTAATTCGATAAAAGTATATTCCATCTTATTAAAGTTTTTATAGGGTGTTGGTACACGTTTATTATAAATTCTTATACTTAACTTCGACTCAACGAATATGAAAGTTAAATATGAAAAGCAAATTTACGCGCTACCTCGGTAAACGCTCTGAGACTATGATTGTAATAAAAAATTATTAAAAATGTATACAAAATAGCCTCTATAACGCGATATAATCTCTTGATGAGCAAGGGTACGTGACCTCATTAAATTCTTCAACACGCTGCTTGAAGAATGTTCTCCGTTATGGTTCTATGAAACTTTTATAGTGCAATAGATCTCGCTCCTTTCTCATTGAATTGCACCATGATACTTTTATTTAAGAGTTTATTTAAATGGAAATCATTAAAAAGTAAAACGATTGCGCTGTCTGGTTCAAAAGATTTTGTTTATATTTTGAGTTGCGTAACAAAATTGAAACAATGAGATCTTGATAATTTCATCACGTCTGGGTGGTTCGTGTGTTTACGATATTACACAATAAACTATGAAAATATTGATTATATTTTTGAAATTAATGTATCTTTTCTTCAAATACACATAGTTAAGATTAATTACATACATAGGTCTAACATTAATTTTCGTTGATTTCAGTAAAGCGTAAAAAATAATCTTAGAAGGAAAGGAAAGATGAAAAGAAAATTTATTCGTCTAGCTTATACATTAAAATATTAATTTACAGAATACATTAATAAAAAAATGTAACTTAAGATTTAGAAATAAGAAATTTCAATGAAGCAAAAGTGCTGCTACCTGAAAGTAAATGTTATTACAGCGAACTCATCAACAAAAATCAACATAGTACATTCCATTACTTCACATTATATTATTCTCACATAATTATTATATAACGTCCATTTGCACTAGTGTGTTTTATACCGAGTGTAAAATAATTAAAAATCCTGCTTCACATTAAGCACCTGACGACGTCGTTGCGTCCAGTTTTTATTCTGATAACAAAAGCATAGTTCTGTGCGCACGTCGACACAACAATCCCATAAGAGCTAGCTCGGGGGTCGGTTCATCGTGAAAGCCACCTTAATTACGACTTTTCGCAGCACAACACCGCTCTAGTTGAAAAATAAACTATCCAGAAAGCCAACCTCTATTACATAGTTTAATGTAGTTTAATCCTCAGCAGGTAAGCGCGTCGGCGGGAGTCGTTCCGACGCTACCTAGACCGCCCGTTGACTGATTCCTGCAATTGAAATTAGAATTTTTCTCCGCTGTTTATTGTTTAAGAAAACCCATTCTAGTTCATGTCTGCAGCTTTAATTGCACTTGGAACGAATGTGCCACGATTTATTACTGCGAGTTTCGAAGTAAAATTCTCGTAAAACTTTATCAATGCTCCACTCTTAAGTACGAAAGTGAGTTTACAGTTTGCGTTTTAAATATTTTTTTAGTACACGCGACATCACTAAAGTACCTAAACATTATTGTAGGTCGTTTGTCAATCCTTCATTTGGAAATATATATAATATGAAGACTTTTAATATTTTGTAAGTATTGTCGGATGCATGTCACAATTTAATATTGCAATACAAACTTAATCCCAACATAATTTTCATTACAAATGATCTTCAATATAAATAAAAATTATAATTAATTACCCATATAAAATAATATTTATCATAAGTTGCATAGATACAGCGTTTGTACATAAATAGGTATGGTTAAATGTCAGAGCTATATATATTATAATAATATTGGATTTTCCACGATTTCACCCGTTTCGTTTTAATTTAGACACATTTTAAACCTGAGAATGTAAGGATGAATGTTGTAATTGTAGATAATTGTAATTATATAAATATGGATATTGTGTCTAAAATAAAGATCTATTTATTTATTATATAGTATTGTGTTTAATCCAAAATCTCAACCGTTAGTAACATTATCAATAAATAGTAAATGTATCCCTGAAAACAAAATATAATTAATATCATAAAAACCGCCTTTTATAAATCCATCTCAGATTTCTCGTTAAATTGCGCAAAATAAATGCGGTTTTAGCAAATTTCGATTCATGGAAAGCAAAGTTCACGGCTCAACATTTCCAGAAAATTTCATTGTCGTTGGAATCAACCAAAAGGTTTTATTGAAAGGTTTACTTTTTATTTCAAAAGGGTGTTTTCGTCCTTACATTCAATGTTCATACACCATTTATTCCCGAATTTCTGTTTATGTTTCCCTAACAGTGAGCTATTCATCTAGAAACTTTATTTACCTGACACACAAGGAAAATTTAGTGACGTTTAGGAGACAAGAAGAAAAAATAATGTCTGAAATCAAATGTACGGGGCGCTGAGCTTGTACTTATTTTATGTTCACAGTCTTTGGTGTTTAAATTATATCGACCTTTAGCGTTATAACTGAGGAAATAGTTATATTATGTGTATAATATTCTATTTTAACATTCTGTTTCATACGCACATTTTGTTAGTGCAATATTGTTAATTTTAAGAAATGCGCTTTCCAGTTTATTGTTGTTGTACACGACATGTAAGAGATTTACCACTAATACCTGCTAAGAAATATTAAATTCATAGTAATTTTTAATAAATTTATGGTTATTTAAATATACTCCCTGTGAATCATCTTGTTACGGCAGCTGGCGCTATGCGAGTTCGTTATTTCTAAGAAATAATTCCTCTGTTGAATTTGAACAAAAACTACCTATTGTACTGATTTGAAAATAATACTTATAACATGTCTTCGGATTCATATATAAAAATACAAATAGAAATTAAAAAATTATCGCACGAATCACTTGCCCCTACTCCACTCGGATTTGCCCAGGATAAAACAAAGAAATTCCTGTCAATGTAGCCATCTACTGATGACAGAATTTTAGACCGGTCCAGTAATTGTGGAGCTTAGTTACAAACAAATAAAATTATTCCTATTTAAAATATGAATAAAATGAGTGTTTGAAAATAATATGGTTAAAAATTTACGCAAAACTATTTATCTAGTATCTAAATTACCATCATTTGGAACAGAACCTTACGTTAAGTTTACCGTTAAGTCATGAAAAAGGTCTTAAAAGTGCGACAATTAAAACAAATTTCCACGAGAAAGTTACATATTTTACACTGCAGCTACTTAACCCTTCAGGTTCGCTTCCGTAATTTTCATTCCACTACACTGCTTTCACGAGTTGTTGCATTCAACATCCATATTATTTTTCAACTCCAACTTTCTAAGTACACTGTAAATGCTATAAGTAACTGAGAAAACTTTTTAATTTGTATTCAAATAATCAAGAGAGGAGAATAACAATTGGAGGGAAAATCAACTACAACAAAAGTACCTATTGCTTACGTTTAAAAATTAGTGCCCCTTTCATGTTTTCTTGTTCTATGTTTTTTTTTTTATAAAGTGCCAAAAGCTATTAAATCAAGCAAGCTAGGTTCTGAAAATGTATATTTGTTTCAATTTCTTGTATTATAGCTGTACGTAGTACGTACCTACTCCACTACACTTCACTAAGCTTCATAACATCCATAACAGTGCGATATGTCATCACTGCGCTTGATTTCCAAATCGATTTTCAATTACTCGTATTTTGTGAGTACACTCCGGTCCGGTCATTGCGTAAGAGGTTATGAGCGTAGAAATACCGCAATTATGACGTAGGTACCTTGCCAATCTGCCACCCTATATCCATTACCGTAATCATAGAACTTTTTGGCAAAACCGGCATTACTATTAGCTAGTGGATGCAATGGCTTAGGGCAACAGTTATCTGACAGATTAGGACGTATAATTTTATAAGATGATGGTCTGGGGATACGGTCAAAGAATTGTATATTAGTTTGTTACCTATGTGAAAATACGTATTGGAATTTGCATGCAAACAAAAGAAAAATAAAACCAATGTCGACCGGCCAGTATTGTGTAATATTAAAAAATTATATAGATTTTATAAAATTATAGCCATTCAACGTTTAAATGATAAAAAGAAACAAAAAACAGTTTACAAGTTGGTGAATTTTTTTGGCTTTAAACTTATCGCCAATGAATCCCGAATCATTGGCCCGTTACAGTTTTCCTTAACACATATAACTGATCGTTTTATAGCTATGATAAAATACTTAAAGTTATAATAAACTAGCGGTCCGCCCCGGCTTCGCCCGTGGTACATATTTACGTTTTCTCTACACAAAAACCATCCTCGTACTTCAAGGAATATAATAAAAAAAGAATTATCGAAATCGGTTCAGCCGTTCTCGAGTTATGCGCTTACCAACACATTTTGCGATTCATTTTTATATATAAGAAGATATCTTCCGAATAAACACAACACGTATTTAATAAGTTTATTGTATTGTTGTGCTAAATAAAGTTTTTAATTCGCACGTCAGCAGCGGTGACAATGGGGCTTAATAAGTTTGCTGTTAAAACGATTTACTTTTATGAAGTCATGTGTTTTTACAACAGTATTTACTCTGAAAAATTATTAAATGAATAATGAAATAATGAAAACAAGTCAAAATTGAATAAAAACACAGACTGAGATTATCAATGTGTTGGAGGTGTTTAAAAAGGTATTTAACCTTTTTATTTCAAAGTTAAAAATAATATTGTATGTAAAATAATATATCAAATTTTCTAAAACAAGTTTGTGAATGTAAAAAAATAAACGCGCAACTAGTATATTTTCTTTAAACAATTTTATTGCATATTAAATAAATATGTTAACCATGTATTCTGAATTAATTTTTCGTATTTTAATTCTGTAAATCCTTAAATACTTCATTCAACTAAACATATTCACCGGTGAAAAATAATTGTTGAACAAAATAGTATCATTGCTTCAAATTGCATCATGCATAATTACATACTGAGATAATAAATGCAAATTAATGAGCGGAAATATATGTTTATTGAAAAACAATCTGACAACGACTCAATAGCAAAATGAGGCCTAATTTATCTATGGATTAGTTAACATTAAAACGTATTACACGAAACGGGTGATGATATGAATACAATTTAGATAAACATGTATGCAAAACCTACGGAAGCCAGACCCCAATCCTACTAAATGCGAAAGTTTGTATGATTGTTTGTTTGTTGCTCCTTCACGCAAAAACTGCTAATCCGATTTTCATGAAATTTGGCATACACATAGAGGTAACTTGAATTAACACAGTTTTTATACCGAAAATCCTACGGGAACTATGCGGGTTTTTCCTTTGACTACGCGGGCGAAGCTGCGGGCGAAAAGCTGGTTTGTTATATACTCGAAGAAGAACTTTCACAGAGCATTTTTGGAGGATGGTATTATAATACGACGATACGAGTCGTTATTTCTCGGACAGAATGAATCATAATCTGCAGGCCGTGCTTCACAAAGAAACGATCGTAAGATTTCAATCATAATGGTCTACAGAATAATGAAAAATATAACAAGATTCAGGAAACAATGAAAGGATTGTTTTGATAAGTTTTAATATAATAATTTGGTAGAATCCTGCACCAGAAAATTGCTCTATTGCAATATTTTTGGCTGTGTGTTCCGGCTGAAGTCACGGCAAATATAATTATTTTTTAACTATAATATTAATTATTTATTTATTTATTACATTAATTGCTGTTATTAAAATTACAAATATTTTTTTGGACCTCTACGATCTTTTAATTAACTAATGAATTTTATGTCTATGCCCTAGTATTACAATATTACGTTAGTTGTCCTATAAGTGAATAATTCAATAAAGCATAATATAATATTTCGATAAAGGTTTTCGATTCACGACATCGCCAGCGAGCAAAGCTCGGTTACCGGGGAAGTTTACATAGGACCCAACTCTGTCTGGAATTTCATTCACTCACTTGCCTCTATTATTTGTTCAAACGTGAAATGTTACGTCTATCTTTGATAGAATCACCCCTTATAATTTAATTTTCAATTTACATGCGCAATCTAATAAAGTACTTGTAGCGGTGGATCTAAATCCATACTAATATTATAAATGCGAAAGTAACTCTGTCTGTCTGTCTGTTACTCAATCACGCCTGAACTACTGAACCAATTTGCATGAAATTTGGTATAGATATATTTTGATACCCGGGAAAGGACATAGGATAGGTTTTATCCCGGAAATCCTACGGGAACGGGTTTTTCTCTGAAAACGCGGGCGAAGCTGCGTGCGGAAAGCTATTTTATTATAAACAACGTTTTATCGAGAATGAAAGACGAAATGTCATTGAAATTTGAGTTGTTTAAAAAAATACATTGTTAAAGGTTCTGACTTTGACCGCACCAAAGTATATTAATTAATAATTTGGCTCTACGATAAAGAAAAGTGACAATGATTATATTATATTATTCATAATAATTTTCGGATTGTAGGTAGACTTATTGTACAAGGACTTATTGTAATGAAAATTTTGGCCCCTTTTTACTCTGGTCTCGGAGTAGATAATAAGGCAATTTTATCAATACAGGTAGTTTCGTCAGCTACCTTGATAACAGTCGAATTGAGAACCTCCTTATCTTGAAGTCGGTTGACAATATACTAATACTAATTACTAAGTAAATACGTGTACAAGGAAAACGTAAAACAAGTTTTGTTGGTTTTATTTTTTGTTAGGTTCATTCGCAGTCCATTGGGATAATTCGTGGACATCACAGTACAAATGTTGTGAAAGGGTCACAATGATATTATTTTTTACTTAGAAATAACTAAAGAATTCCCGACGAACTTTTCACTAGACTCGCTTTCTGGCTCTATAATATTGTAGCTTGCATCTTTTATTTTTAAGCTAAATTCACAAAAAGAATTATTATCATTTTATCCTTCGAATATGCTATTACTAATGAGATATTATTAGGTTTTATAGATGCATACAATAAAAATAATAATATAATATCTAAGTATCGAATTTTTTTTTTTACAAATTAGCGCTTGATCAAATCTGATTAGGTATATTTAGCAAGAATAATGATACAGTTTATTTATTTATTTATTGCAGTTGATAAGCTTATAGCACAGAATACATAATAGTAGCTAAACGCTACAGAACGGACACTCTCCGCCTCCCGCCAAAATTAAACGCTTGCCTCACCCCGCACGATCAGTCTAAAAATGGTCCACATTTTTCTACAGGGACGATACGCAACGAAGATTGACAACATGACTTAAAGTAATTTTATTATTTTGGATTTGTGATTATCGTTTTTCGTAGAAAATTGTTAGATATTGTGCTGTTTACGGATGTACATATTTCATCAGAAAAACGCGAATTTTTTTTATGCTAGTCAATAATGTGCCAACCATAAAGTGTTAACACACATATTTGCAGTCTCTACAGTGTGACTGTCAAAACGATAATTTTGTATAGAGTGTCCGGGGTGTGCTTATAGCATAATTTCTATTCGAATAGTATGGGATTGCGGAAACAGAATTAACCTGTCAGAAATTATTTCACGTAATATATTACGCATAACATAACACCATATTAGTTTCGTTATTCGTATGTAATTATCACGTACATTCAATTCAACATTAATTTACATTTGTGAATCTAATCCTTATTCATATTAATAGCTTTTCCGTCATTATCAATTAGTCATAATGATTCAATTTATGTTTCGAATTCACAAATTATAGCACGTATTCTATCAGTTTATCTAGTTTTTCAGAACTTTCGCATTAAAATGTTCTCTGCGGAGTGTCCATATTATTAACTATGTATTATAGGTATTATCTATACAACGAATAGCCCTGTATTATTTTTACATTTTCCTTTGTTATTGAGATTACACTTTCCTCTTTCGTAAACAAGCAACGAAATAAAAATAAGCTTAGTTCAAGAACGCAGAAGGAAGCAAACGCAATTTGCCGAAGAAATGTCTATCAGCCCCATTGGTCGGCTTGCAAACACTTGTCAATAGAAGTGGTTTACTTAGGACTCGCGATCAACTCGAAGAAACTTGCACAGATTACGCACTTTACGTATCAAAATATTTGGCCTATATTATCTGTTTGACAACACTTAATAAAGATGTTCACTGAACGTCTCTATAGTTTTCTCTGTTCTCAGTACAAAGCCGGAATGTGATATGAAATGATTCAAACGGAATAAAAGTTGTTTGAAACGAGATCAATATGCAATTAATTTTTCTGTATTCAGTCGTAGCCACAGACTTTTATTTCCATGCGAATCTCACAATATTTTCAATACTATGTGATTAAGTATGCAGTTCAACTTTTCTGCATTTCTATTTATCATATGTTTTACTTATTCATTTAATAATAATAATTAGAATTTATTGAATCTTTTACTGGAAAATAAATACTCCATAGTGTAACTAATTAAAGAAAATATTGGATAGCTATTTGCACCAACAATTTTTTTTTTCGATTTTAACTATTTTACACTCCTGTGGTACCTAACCTTTAAATAAATATCGTTAGTTCGATCGGTATATTGAAGTACAAACCTTGTCGTGACATTATCTGCTATCCTTCCAGGTTCCATTAGTCTTGCAAATAGCTGACTTGCTTATTCGTTTATGTGCACTTACGGGCAATTTGCCAACCGTCCAATTGTGGTAGACACTAGATTCTAGAAAATTCTATACATATAAATAAGTAATTAATTTGTTTTGTTACAGATATAACAACACAGCTTTGGTACCCTGTACGAGGTAAGCAATTTTCTGCATAAATAAATTCTTCCAAAAAACGAAACAGAATAATTGTATTTGTGTGCTCATAATAGGGCATCGAGGGTCTGATCCCCTTCCAATTCATACAAAAGCATTATCTGCGTCGAAACGTATCCTAAGCTGGTTTTATAATTATTTTCCCATAATATTTTCCTCAAATATCGAATTGCTTTGAAACTGTATTATGGAGTAATTACATTGTGTCCTAATTCTGGCTCGAGCGAGGAAATATTTTCTGCCGTTATTTTTACAAATAATATTTTATGTTAAGTGTATCTTTGCGCAAATTAAAAGAGAATTTCCGCTTTCAAACGTATAAAATGACTGTTACAGTATTTAAACGGTTGTTATTTTACGAAAATACAAGAACGTTTTCATAAAAATCTGTTTTTTTATACATCCAAAGATATGGGCTGTTTACAAACTCTTTTAGAATTATTATAAATGAACCTCTATTCAATGTCGATTCTTTAAAAAGATTAAACAATTTAGAAAAATGAAGAAAACTGTAACAAACCGTATCATAACGAATAAACATTGTACAGTTTACGAGTATCTAGGTACTATAATTAAAACTCCAATTATATAATTAAAGGAAAATCAATATATATAAGTACTTTTACAATAAATTTACATAGAGTTCTACAAATCTACTTTACGCTAAATGAAGATTATATTACGTTAACATGGACTATAGAACATAAAACACAAAGTGTGAAGTTTGCGATGGGCGAACTTAGCGGTAAGCATGCACATGGCACTACTAAACCTCACTTTACCTCAATATAACTCGGCTAACAATGTTTGCTACATTACACGCGATAATTACCGTGTTGATAGCCCAACTGGTTTACGGTAATTCGAAATAATCGAGCGAATACATCTTATTGGTGAATGACCACAGATCGTCTGTATCAAAGGGTTATCCGAAGCTGAAGTAAATGGGCAATCGATAATTATTGTAAGACAAAAATGTTAGTATGTAAAGAGAAGATTTTCTATTTTGATACATTTATAACATAAGCAAGGTTGAAGAATCTGGGGAGATTCCGTAAAATAGAATTGAAATGGCTAACTCCAAAAAGTTAAATTTGCATTTTAATAAAGAGTAGTAATATTTAGTTATTTTACACATGTTTTATATAAATTTTAATTGTGTGGTACACGTATTATTTTCATATAACAGTTCGTCTTCAACTTAATTGAATAACATCATCTTCCTCCTATACCTTTATTTTGGAAAGGAATGACAGCGACACCGTTTCTCGGAATATGCTCATATTACTGTCTAAACCAAATTTACACAATATGTAAGTATAAAAGAAATTGTTTACGATACCAAATATGTGAGTAATATAATTTTATACAATTTTATACACCCCTACACCTCTTGGAAAGCCAAACCCTGTTATAATCTATAATTCTCTTTTATTTCACATACCACAATTTAAAAATTCAGGAATCATGGTCCCAGTCCGTTTAATTACGCTACATTTTTAAATGTGAAATAATTCATCACATACTCGAATGTACAAAAATTGAAATTTCGACGAGCATTTCAAATAACCGCACCTGGTTTAATTGGCGTAAAAATAACGATGTAACTGAAACTCATTCGTATTAATTTGATAAATATTTTTCACGATATTTAACATAATTAAAAGCTATACGTATCATGTTTTCGCTTATTTGTGGTATTCAACATACAGCAATCATTTTCATGATAGAGTGATCTGCCTTTGTGCAGATAAAACTATTTTATTTTCACGGAGAATTATTCTCTTTTATTACCCAATTAGGCAATTTTCGCGTAATCTGACGCTTCTAAACCCTATTACTATGTTTAATATAATCCGTTAGTAATATAATCTAATACCAGCCATTTATTAATTTTATACTTTTAAGTACATAATATTAGTCCTATAAATTCTATGATAAAATTATTCTTATAGGTAGAGAAAGACTATAGATCAACTTTATTTTATAGCACTTACCTACGAAGCTACGTCACTCGTAGCCCGTAGTATATATTCATACAACTTAAAAGTATTAACGTGCTACGATAAGTTTCAAGTGGTTTCAAATGCAGCCCTATCCCTATTTCATTAACAATAGGTACCTCGAGTGTCTCTTAGACACGTATAATGAATAAGAGGTCCTGGGGAATATCCTCCTCATTTTTATGTAATTTAAAAGTTACTCTAGAGGTTTTCAATTGTACTCTGTACAATATATAGTGTAATTAATACAATAATACCAGAAAACCAATAATTGCTACGCATTAATATGTTATAGGAATTAGTAAATTGTTATAAATTGCAAAAGTTAAATAAATTATGAACTTAAAAAACGACACTTATATTACACATGCACTAAATTTTATATCGCCCAAACTGGACAAAAAGGAACGAATAGCTCTCAGGCCATGAAATATGTATTATATTTGTTACACTTAAATGTACGTGGTGCGGAAAAGACCCTTATTCAGCAGCAAATACGTAGTGCGGCTTATCAATTTTCAAGCTTGAGAGCAAGGTGAGTGCTGCGTTAGGTAAAATTGGATGAGGCGAGATCCACTCACGATGCATGCACAGAGATTTTAACCTCATATTGATAAATATTTTCCGTCATATTATATTACTCGTATCCCTTTTCCGTTGAACAATGCGGGAGGAAATAATCCGCTGATTTACGACGCATGTTTTGAAGAATATTATCTTTCGTAATTAATTTGAAGGTTTCTTTATCTGATATTGAGTTTTATAGCATACAGAATACAGATGCTTTTTAAATTGGTACCTACTACTAATTAATAAAGTAAGTAAGAAAAAATTTCACTTTTCACAGTCTAAAATTACTTTCTAGTACCATATAATGTAAAAAACTAATTAAATACAGAAAGGTTTTAAGTCAAAATCGTTATATATGCGGCAACTCTAGTTTAAGGCTATTTCTCTTAAGCCAGCTTATCCTTGAAATGAGACAGGCAGCAGTCACATTAAGCAAGGGAACGGCAAAAAGTTTTCCGAAGCAATATTAGTATGAAATATAAGGTATTAAATTATGTTTAATATTGTTTTTTATGTAGCTTTATTTATTATTATATCATTTAGCTCGCAGCTTCATTCGTGATATTATATGATTGAATAAAGCTTTTAAGCTATTTATTGTTTATTTAAGTTCCATAATACAATCAAATTGTTTCAATATTTTAAGTGAAAAATAACAATTAACTGCTTTACATATTATAATACACTAACATTATATTCACAACGATGTAATGATATTATATATTGATTTATATTAATCATGAAGGAATTTCTGTTAAGTAGATAAGGTTAATACATTTAATGAATCACTGTACCAAAGCGTTGAAAGCCCTTTATTGCCCAAAAATGCGTCTTAGATTAGTTTAAAGATGGCTTTGTGTTAAACAAAAGACAAATGTTAAGGAAATTACAAGCTTTTGAGATTTTACGTTTAGTGAAATGTTTAAGAACCTTTGGAAATTTGAGTAGAAATTATTTCAAACTTTCGACGCTCTTTTGTGTTCATGCCATAGCTTGGTCCAAACTTAGTTAGTGAGGTTGTCCGATGACGTTCCAAAAAAGTAAGATTTGCCGCAAAAACAAAAAAAAACTAATGAGAATTTTGAGTATCAGATTGCGACTTGCGCCTTGCGACGATCCTAGAAATAATTTTATATTTTCATTAAGTTTATAAATTTAATCTTAGCGAATCGTAAAACGAAGCAAGCATCCCTAAAAGTACATCAAATACTTATTTGCAGCTTTTTTCCGGAATACTAAAGGAAATACGATTTAGACTTAAAAGTATATTTTTAGCACTAAAATAAAGTTGTAGTCTTCACTAATCTTTACATTTATACAACTACACGTACCTAGTTTATTTAATGTGATGTTGAACTACACCATTTTGAGTTAAATTAATGAGTAATCTATATTTAAATCGTATTGAATTTCAAAAACATTCCGCATTAATAATCCGGATATTTTGTTTTCGATAGTGAAAGCAATTACGACATGCTTTTGTTCGTGTCGTTAACATCAAACTCAATTTCCACTTTATTCCGACATCAATACTTAATGTTAAACACAGGCACTGGTAATTCCAGAGTATCTAGAATGTTCGAGGATTTGAATATTTTAAATGTCAAAGACCGAGATGTGAATGTGCAAATTTAAAAAGCATACTTAATTTTTGTACACGCTCTTCATTGTGTGGAGCAACTTAAGCAAGATTTCCCTAGACTCAGCGGTTTATAATCTAGCGGGTTTTATTTACGTCCCAGCATTCCTAATAAATCGTACAAGTGTGAAATCCTGTAAAACCTCTAGCTATTTTATTCCTGACATTTAGTCAAGCGAAATACGAGTGTGCGAGATTCAGTTTCTAAGTCAAATCATTACTAAAAATTGCTCACAACAAAAGCAAAAAAACTAGCCTTCGATATCATTCGTGTACACCGTACATTGTTAAAACCTTAAAATCGCAAAATCACTAAATGCATGAATTTTGCCTCCATATTTTGCTGAAAATGCAATCCCTAACAATCTACCGGAATCTTTTACGTCCAAATTTTGAATCATGATTTATTCATTCCTGTAACTACATCTACGTAATACATTCTTATAAAAGATACAGTTACTTAGTACAATCGACATACTAAGACAATATGTTCAGACATTTTGTGGGTGTATGATAATTTAGCAAAAGAAAATTACGCATTGCTTGTTAAGAAATTGCTAGAGTATTTATGGTATATTTTACCTACTTTAGCTTAGGATTACATAAGCATTATCTTTTCAATCAATATATCGACGTGATTCGTTCCATATCACAGATAACTCAGTTCAATATATAAACCATTTACATAAATCCTAATTCCTAAATATAGAACTGTTGAAGACACCATATCAACGCTAGTATGAGACTAACAAGATTCGAATAACTAAATCAAGTTCGTTGCCAAAAAAGGCTATAGTAATATTTTAACGGAATTTCGAGATTGCAGTGGGATTCGATGTATAAACAATAAGTTTTCCAATCTTTATTGAGAACGGCTTGAGACGTAATTTTCCAATAAATCGAGACAGTAAAAAGCTTAAACTTTTCATGAGTTGCTTAAATATTTATTGGCCCACCCTTTTCAAGGATTTTAGTATCGCATAATACAAGGTATTTATTGCTACGTTCCTTTCTGTAATTGAAAACAAAAGGCTTAACGTTTTTCGTATAATCCCAAATGTTGTGAATACGGCTTAATTAACAAATAATTTGCTTTGTTTTCCAATCCCTTTCTACAAATTATGTGACGGAATTTACGTGAATTAATTGAATGAGAAGAAATAGAAACAAAGTTTCAAATTTTTCCACATTTGTTAACACAGTTTATTCTCCCTTGATAATTCTAAATAAATTGATGATAATTCTAAATAACCTATTTTTTAATAATAAGAAGTCTATTTATATAGATGTATAGATATGCTTTATTTTATAATACAGATAGGTAAATGGTTATTTTAATTAAATATAAAAAAGTTTGTTACATATTTTGTTTGAATAAAATACTGGCCTAGTTTTATTGACCGCTAGATGGGGTAAAAAATTATATCTATTTAAAATATAATCGCGATAAATTTTGATAATCACGGGTGTGAAATTGTCCAAGCGAGGAGTGTTACACGGACTTTGCAGCGAAGAGGGATAATCCTATTGAATGATTTGATTTTCCGCCAAATTACATCTATGTAATGAACACTTTCCGAGAATTCTGTTCGGCCCAGACGATGAGGAAGGAGAGAAATTTGTCAGATTGATTTCATACATTTTGTATTTTATATTGCATTATGCGTTGGCGATTTCTATATGACGACGACTGACGACGCGGTTGGCGCAGTGGTAAAGTAACTGCCTACTGAGCCGACGGTCCCGGGTTCGATCCCCGGTCAGGGCAAATATTTGTGTGATGAACTCAATTATGTATTTGTTCTTGGGTCTGGGTGTTATTATCTATATAATATGTATTTATTAAATATTAAATTTATCGTCGCCTAGTACCCACAACACAAGCCTTAATTGAGCTTACTGTGGGACTAGGTCGATTTGTGTAATAATGTCCTATAATATTTATTTATTTATTTATTTATATGTAATTGCAAAAATAATATATTACGTACTTCGGCACTAAAACTTCTAACAATATTTTAAAGGATTTTCACAGAGTGAGGTGTCAAACTACGTTCGTTGATTTTATTTTGAAAAAATTAAGTTGGGTAAATCTTACGTAAATAAACGTCTTAATTAAATTCACAATATACACCGCTTACAAGGCCAGTTAATAAATCCCCAAACTCCTGTGGGTTTGTTAGTGTTTCAGTCAAAGCGAATACTAAATATTAATAATAAAGTTTAGTGCGAAGTGTAAGGCAAGTTGGAGCGGAACGTTCCGCTCGATCTGGTCAGAAGCCACCCTCGGAGTTTCATTTGAACATACCTCTTATTCGATTTGTGAGCGAATCAGCTCCACGAACCCGATTATCTTGCACGTCAGAATGTATATGCTCACTAGAGTGCCTTTTGAGTCCGCCACTGAAGGTACTAGCGTTATTTTCCGTTTGTCATACTCAATAAAACTACACAATAACGTTGCTATTCGGAAAAGTTTTGGTATCCCTGTGCAATATTGCGATTTGAAGCGACAGTCGCGGGTAACCAAATATTTTGCTTTCTGACGTTTACGTTTTAATATCCATGTTGCTATAGCGTTTATCTGGGCCTATAATATTATGATGAAGAATAAAATTTATAAACGAGTCCATATAATTACTTAAATATTACAATATCCTACTAGTAGGTACATAAAATAATTTATAGGCGTTGGCAATATTATGTTATACACATCTCAAAACTGATCTTTTGAACTTTGCGCTAAACTGCGAGTGGGTATTTCCTGGATCAGTCATTTTTATTTGGAGAAACTTTTTTATTCTCAAGCGAATTCAGAAAAAACAAAGCGAAAAAATTTGAACTTTAACTGAAACTGTAGGGATCTTGCTCTTGACTTAACTTCATATTATAAATAACTTTATATTTATGTACATAAGTAGTAGGTACCTATATCTATAAATTTACATTTTTTTCTTTTATATTTAATTTACCTTAGGCCCTAAGGCTTAGGGTATATAATATTGCTCACAAATCACTTCCTTTGCTACCTACCAATTCGTATCCCCACACAAAATTCGCACTCCATATTGGGCATGGCCGTGCTCATCAGAGAGCAACTATTCCTTTCAATAATGGGTGCACTTGGCACATGTTCAGCAAGAATAAGGGCCCACTCGGCTCTGTACAAACATTTACCCAATAATTGGGAGTCGAGTTACGCCCCTGGAATAAATACCATCTTTCCCCGTGAGGAATTTGCGAGACGCGGTTAACTCAAAGCATTTCTATATTAGACAAAAATCATGACTTATTGTTTTATTAGCGAATTCTTGGAACGCTCATGTTTTGTTTGTTTAGATATCGAGAGGTGTGTGTATGATTATGAGCGTAAAATACATGATTATAGCGTATTAACGTGTTGTTTACTTGGAAACGGGAGGGTGAGGTGACCCACTAAGAATATACATAGCTTTATTTTGTTAATTAGAATGTATATTTTGAGTAAGGATCAAATTCTAATTGTATTTTCATCTCACCGAAAATATTAATTCATCTAATATTATACGAGGATGGTTCTTATGGAGAGAAAACGTAAACATACCATGGGCGAAGCCGGGGCGGCTAGTTAATTATAATTTAATTTATAAATTTACTAGATCCATCATTACGTGACATCAGCATAAAATAGCTTCAGCTGTTTAAGCCCTGACAGGCTAAGACTAGGCTTGATTCCATCGTTTAATGAATTAGAAATCACCGACTAACTAAATATACCTACTGTTAACATAATGTTAACATATACGTGCCATCTGTTATATCATAAAAATATTTTTTTTTATGTAGGAATACAACATCTTTTAATTGTATTTCCGTTTGTATAATTCTTTCCTATATATTTTTTTATAATTCCGACACCCCCGGGGTTGACACAAGGAAACTGATTTTCTGCTCATTGATCGCAAGTAGGCAAGGCCGGAAATGTTATTTTCGACAAGGCAAAATATTTATATCCAAACTCCCATAATACGTAGCATTTTCAATTAATAGTTTATTCTAAAATAACACTTCATGTTAATAAATATATAATACATTTTCGTATTCGATGTTAAGTTTACCTAGTGGCTACCTATAGAATAAATACTAGCTACCTCTAGATGTATTCGTGGCTGTAAACAAGGAATTTATGTCTCTGCTCCAAGTGTCGACTTGACACATTTAATAGTACTTTTTAAGATGCCACAAACAGAAGGAAAACAATTAAAAATAACGTTTAGCACGGTCTAAATACGAGCAAGAATCGCTTATCCATGTAACAGCTGGCTGTAAAATAGGCCACCATTAACTTTTTTCGATATTTCGATGTTATTAACTAATAATTAAGTGTATGCTATGGAATTACGTCATTTAAGATAACATTAATTTTATAATGGATTTGATTTATTCATATTATTTACCAGTTTTGTAATTTTCATAATTCATAGTAAGCCTAATCGAGTACCTTGTTTTTTTCGATCAAAATCTCATCAAAAATCGAAAGAATAGCCAAAGCCAAAATCTTAGAGCATTAAACTTTAATGCTCTAAGAAAAAACTTCCTTTCGAATTAAATATTATACAAAATTTATCGTAAACCAGTCTAAATGTTGGTATGTTATAAACTTATTCAAACCAATGAAATTGTTCAATGGAAAACGGTAGAACAACTCAGGTTCTCAAGTCACATACCTATGCAATCGGTTGAAATACAATACTCCAATATTACTCAATCCCCTCCGTAGCAGTAGCCACAGTAAACGGTCGATTTAGGGAGATAGCCAGCCAATAAACAATGAATAACAATCAAATAGTCCATTCTAGATATAGGATCCTATCCATTATAACTACGTTACTTTACCAAAAGCGATATCGACGAAAAATAACAAACCTTCCAGCGAATTCATTAAGAAACATATTACCATTGAACTAAATCGTTCGGCAAGTTAGTCTCAAGTAAAGTTAGCGTTTAGTATCAGATTAAATTGGTTTTGCGTACGACACGAGGGCGACGGCTTCGATTGTCTCATATCAAATTTCGAAAGTAATCTATTTAAGTCTAAGTAGGTACATATCTACAAAAAAGATAACAAATGGTGGCAACATTACTGCTTTAATTTTCACATATCAATCTTGAAAAGAAACATACCTAGTACTTACTCGTGCTGACATCAAAACAAACACCAGAAACAGAACATAACAGCATTTCATGGTATGAAATTCATACAATAGCGGTAGTTTTCAAAAGGTATCAAATCGCTATTTGAAAGGGAATTTCGATTTGCTTATTTAGCGTAGGCGCAATATGTTGAATGCTATGACAGTGAGAAGTGTTTCCGCGTGTCCGATGTTACGCTAACAAAGGCTGCCCATAGCGACTATCACATTACAAGTGTCTTTCTATGCGATTTGTAAAGGCTTCCTCCAGGTCTAGTTTGATATTATCAGTATCCAGGCCGGCTCTGTTATTAGAGATTGACAGTATCCGTCCGTACGCAATGCTACATACAACCTTAATAATGGAAACTTTCTAACAAATAGGTGAATACAATGTGACAAACATTGATATCTTTTGCGATTGCAATTAAACCTTTTCAGGATTTCAAATAAACCTTATTCATTAAATTCATTTTTAATGTATCGCCATCCAATAATCTTTGTAAATAAAGTAAAGTCAAGAATACAGAAACCGAAGTTTTCTCATTGCAGCAAACAGACAAGTTGGTAATTATATGATGGATTCGCTGTAGTATTTTAATTGAAACGTAACAACTGAAATTCCAAGTACGCTTGACCTGCTAGTGAAAACTTATTCCACTGTTTTGTGGTTTATATTTTTGCCGCGTTATTAATATCTGCATAAAATATAACACTGCAATAGAATATTATGTTTTCCATTGCCTCAATTCAAATTTATTTTATAAACAAAATTTAGTGTTGATATTTTTGTGATGTTGAATAATATTCATATTGTTAGGTATATAGGTCCTTAAAATGTCACCACTAATGTATTCTTTGTGAACTTTCTCAATCGTTCGTCCTTCAACATTTTGAAAACTCGATTCTTTCAAATAATAGCACGTAAACAAGTTACGTCTCGCATGTCACATCTCATATATATTGAAGTCGGCAATACGTCTAAACTATTTTCATTGCAAATTTGTCAGCGTAAAGTTTGTTGAACAGCACCTGTTTCGCTCCCGCATTTGTGCCATTAAAATCGTGATAGTTCGGTCATGTTTTGCTGAATACTATTATATAATAACAAAAGCTAACCGGACAGGTTAATTGCAATTTCGCAGCGCAAGCGATATAATTAAGGTTCGTCAATAACGGTCTAGCTTGCAAGTGGTCGTCGCGAAGTTACCTGCCGACCGAGCAACTCTGTCAAACTACTGAAAATTAGTTTCCGAATTCTAATGAAAAGTTTAATTGGATCTTCAAAGCCAATATGTGCTTCTGTAACCACATATGAAAGGTCCGCGTGGTCTTGATATGGCAAGGAGGAAAATTCAATTTGAGTTGAATGGGAGTACCTACAGGTTGTATGACCGCAAAGTTACACGCACTATCTAGGCTCAGTATCTATTTTGTATTCAGAATATTCTACTAGTTTGCCAATAATGAAATTTAGATTAGAGATTAATAAGAAATTTAGAGTTGTGCGGCCAATATATTAAAACTTTTTTAATATTTAGCGTAGAGCATTTGTTGGATACAAACAAATATTTTAACTAATTTTCCTTTTTTTGCATTCATTCTAAATAAAGACAAACTGTTAATATTTGTTCAAAAATAAACGTTAATTGTTTTAAAATTCTTGAAAATATTTTTCAAGCCGCTATCCACTAATGATAATGAATCTCTCTTCGCCAAATTGCCCAAACATCGTAATGTCACTGTGTTCATATTAAATTGTGGCTATCCATATCCCCTTAAGATGTATAATATTTATGAAAAGTTCGATACCTTACCAAAAATTAATACCTAGTAATTGTCACCGCATCAATTTTCCGGCGCAATAAATAAAACGCGACAAAAATGTTTATATTAATATTCCTATACACACGTATTACATGCTTGGAACGGCTATTGGGTTACCTCGCTATCTTTGTTTGGTACGCCATTCTTCTCGGCTACCGTCTCCTCCGTGGAATCTTATTAATAGCTGTAATATTCGAGCACGCTAGCCTGTATGAACCACAAGAATTGTTCCCCCAATGCGCCAGCTCGCTTTCTGTTTCTGCCCGTTACTCAGCTTGCCTTTTGTTATTTATATTTTATTGTTTCATCCGGACATGAATTTTAAGTTGCACAGAGAATGAAAATAAAAACTGTTACGAAAGACTGTCAAATAAAAATGCACGGTGAGAGCCTTGAGTTATTTTTAGTGTTGTGACGTAAAAATATGTTATTTCTCATATGAACAGTGGATTCAATAAATACTATATTTAGTTACTTATTACGAAGAAATGTTTTGTTACGTTTTGTTCTTATATGTAGTCATATTAGAAAAAAAATACGATCGTAGTAAAATGTCACTTTAAATCAAAATTATGCTCTACATATTACTACTCTACAGACAATTAAATAAGCAATATAATAGTATTTAGACTGTTTATTTCTACAACTGTTAAATCAAATTCTAAGTCAACCACTTTATTATGTTGTAAGTCAAATATCTCCTAAGTTCATTATGTTAACCAATCCATGTTTGAATAGATTAGTTCGCGAAGGGATTGAGGTAGAGTACCCACTAGACAACTTATTGCTTCTCCAAACTACGACTCGCCTGTCCATCTCTCCCCAAATACTAAATAGTGTATAAGCGGTATAAGCTAACTCCGTCAGGATTAAACATATTCCCAAATTTAACAAAGGATATAGAAGCAATCACTTTGTGAAGCGGTATTTGTTTAGTGGTCCCGCGGGATGAAAGCCTGCTAACGATAGCTTATATCTTCCAATTTGCATCATTAATGCGAAGGTAATTGATTAAATATGTAAATTGCGGTATAAAAGTACTCAAATCGAATCGGACACATTTCACTGTTTGGATTTACGATGTGGAAAATAAAACAGGTGTACAATTTTATTCAGATTTTACCACTGGATGTGCATTTTATAGAGGTCGTTTTGTTTTTAATATTAAAAATACAAGTATGGTTATTGTGCTACATAACATTATAACTTTTTGTATAATTCAGTATAATTATTATCAACTTTGAAATGTTAATATACAAAAAGGTAACATATTTGTTAATTTCATCATTTTGGCGACTCCTATTTGTCGATTTAGATTCAATTCCTATAATCGAAATAAGAAAAAAGGCACTAAAGAAACAACTACAATAAACATAAACACCAAATCGCCAATAATATTATGTACCAAATCTCACACAAAACAAAACAAAATCGAAGTTTTTATTTAAAAACTCTTAAATCGGATAAGCATTTGATGTCTATCGATAGGATTAAGCGACTCTGATTTCTATTTTTCACGCTGGCAATATCACTAACAAGTTATTCGATTTGCCTGAATGGATGATTGCGCAATAAAATACCCTCCATTATTTTATTTATCCATAAATTTTTGAAAGCTCTTCTGATAAAATTATAATGGAATGAATCATTGTTAGTTTTGGAGTGTTTATAAAAATAATTAATCATATAAATGTTTCATATTATGTACCATTAATTGTATGTAGCTTAAGGAAAAATAAGTTAAAATGTAAATCGGCAGCATTGAAATTCTTTATTGGTCGGATCTCAGTATACATTCACAATGAGGACGGTGTTATTTCTTTTATTCCATATACATCTGTCTAGTTCCGGTCCCTTTTCCGACCCTTGTCGAATTTCGAACACTATTGCTTGTCAATGTCTTCATAGTCTGTCAATATTTTATTTCGCATATTTATATTTTTTATGATATCAAATAGGAAATTGAAATAAAGAATTGAATCAAGCTGTTTCACTCACGATAACCTCATAATAGGCTTCAAGGAAAGCTTTTAAAAACCGAGAAAAGTATGTAGGTATCCGTTTGAAGAACCTTCAATATAACTAGCATGCTTATACACTTAGATTACAAAATAAAATACAGATGGAGCATGTCAATCATTCATCGCCCTTGTCAAAGAAAATACGAAATCAAAAACGAATACGTTCCTCCGCTAGTGCTATAGCGATTCTAGTGTCATGCAATACGTCAAAAGGGGTTTGATATTTTAGTAAAAAAATGCTGTCTTGTGATATTAAAACGCTGTAAAACTTGTTCCCGAAAACAAACAAAAAGATAAAACATCGTTTTACAGATTTTCTGTAGATTATTTGGCTTATTTAATTTTGTATACAAATAATAATTTTACAAATACGAAGGAATTCAAAACTTCAACGTATGCTGCCAGTATTTTGAAAATGAATTTGCCATTTTTAGGGGTAAAATGGTTAAAAGATATTCGGGGTAGTGCTGTTGGATTTTTCGATCGTGAATGTGATTATTTGTATAGTGCAATAAAAGTTCATGGTCATTATTAGATTATTTTAAAAAGCATTATACATTTTTTTGTTACTTTTATAAAAAGCGTCGTTTTCGCTTGCGATTTAATTCACATGATGGATATGATGAAAATAAAATGTCCCGCATTCTCGACTAAAAACTACCGCTCTTCGCATTCATATGTTTTGAAAAATAAAAACTTTTTTTAATGTAATTTATTTAATAAAAATTGAATAAAACTATTTTGTCCATGTATAACTTTAGTAGAGGTGATAAAATAATTTTTACAATATTATAAAATAACATCAAAAACCCGAATTTATATTAAAATAAAAATTAAAACATGACTGCTAATAATTTATGTAGCCTACGTCACTACCACCACAGCTACCTTCATAATTCAGATGATTGCAATGACACCTCATAAGTCACAACTCAAAATCGATCCAACAGTTTATACTGCAGGGCGTGTCAAAGAAATATTATACATACCTACATACCTACACTCGAAAAACATAACCCTCTTTCTTCCGTAGTCGGGGAAAATTTTGGGAAAATTTTCAATATCTGGTAACATAACACCCACACAGAAGCACCGTGTACGTACAGTGCAACGGCGAAATGACAGCACACATAGCTTTATGGAAATGACGATAAATTATTCGGTTTAGTTCGGCAACGCTCCATCTGTCTTTTATTTTGTAATCTAAGCTTATACATAGCCTCTCTGGTACATAGGATTTTAGATCTTGACAGCATTTTACGTTAAGATCGATGTTTATATTAAGTTCTACCTAGGAATAAGTAAATATTAATATATTTTTAAGAGATTATATTATTACCTACCCGATCATCTATCCGCAAAAAGATTAAAAATTTAACAAGTAGAGAACGAAGTTAATATAAAGTTTATCGCACTTATTGTCGCCTTGTCGTTATTTTTAAGAAAGTTTTATCTGTCCCCAAACTCGAGAACCACTCTCGAATGGAATGTAACCCGCGATAAAATCGAAAATTTATTAATAGTAAACGGAAAAAAATAAAATGCATTTACCTAATCCCTGTTATGAAAGGTTCACAGGGGCCGCTGCCGTGCTTTGTGTTACAAAGGTAAATTGAATCTTTTATGATTGCAGCTTCCCGACGACGTAAATAATGGATACACGAAACATATGAAAAGTTTTTGTTCAACAAATTTTGAATATTGTTTCAAGTCTTGAATTTTATTGCTCAAAAAGATTTTGCAATTTAATACTGCTATAAATATTTCAAATATGGTATTTTAACGTTACCACATAATATTATGATAAATCAAATTCTGAAAATTTATACTTATGCATTACTGGCTGCCCCGGCAGAAGTTGTTAAACCCTATTGCCCCTTTTTCGGGTTTTCTCTCGACTCACCTAAAAACCTTCCTTGTGCCTTGACAAAAACTTACAAAATTCCCGAATCGTCAAGTTGAATAAAATACAAAGATGTACCGTACTAAAAAGATAAATAAAATATGGAAACATAAGTAAATTACTAAATTGTATTAAATGATTTGACAACTTATAAGTTCGCTACTTACGTATAGGTACTATATCGCAATCATGAAATATAATCTCCTTAAAGTAAAATATTTGATGGTTGAATTGAATGTAAACGAAAAAAATATCAATCCGAAAATTATTTTGGGACAGCGATGCTTATCAAAGGAGCTCGGAAGGCTCACGAAATATGTTGGCATTAGTACAAAAGAATTTTCCTTCAACGGTCCTCCTTGAAAAGGTTCAAGTTTTCAAGAGCGCCTTACCATGAGTGATTTTACAGTACACTGTGAAATATAATTCAAAGCAAAAAATTCATGAACATTTTTCATATTATAAATAAACGTTTTCGCATTTTCAAAGAGAATTAAAAGAACAAGCAACTATAATATCATATTTATATATACCTACCGACAATCATAATTCCATCATTCAAAACATCATCTACCCAAGAAGCTTTGACTTCACGAAAAACGATACTACTTTCAGCTTTTGTAAAGTACTCAGCAGAAACCAATAAATACCTCTAATATTAATTTACATCTCGACTTCACAATAACTAAATGCTTCAACGAATTTGATGTTATGTGGTAAAAATGAATAAAATGTTCTAGATACGTCTATGAAATACATCTCGTTCTTTCGCAGAATTCAATCACAATGTACGAAGAATATTATAAAAATTACATTATTATTAGAGCAGTTAAAACTAACTACATTTAGAACATGCAATTAAATGGCATAATCAAAAGCACCTAAATAATGTATGTAACACTGAAGGCGCTCATACGCACTGGTTGCCGCGGGCTCTCGCTCCAAATTACACGGCCCAGATACTGGTCTCTTTGTCCCCAATTCTACTTTCTTATTTACACAAATAAATTTCGATATCTCCATCTTTTTCACATTCGTCTAATGTAACAAATAGTTATAGGCTACCTATTTATTTCATATCATTACGACGTTCGCATATTATTCGTAAAGACTACAAAAGAAAAATAATTAAGCTACCTAACAATCAGATTATTTCCTATACAAGAATTTTTTGCTCACAAATACGAATATCTTTTCTCACGAACAATCATTACAAAGACCTACGACGTAAATAATACTGCAACCAAACTTGTAAAAGAAAAAACAAATTTTATTATAAAAATGTTCAAGCATTTTTAGTTCAATCTAAAGGACGTTTTTTGCTTTGAATAATATGAAAACGTGGAATCGATAAAATAAATTAAGAGAGCTTTTGAACAGACGGGTTTCCATTCATTGGTTTTAGATCTGTTATAAAGATCGGATTCAAATATAATAAAGTGGGTAAAGATAAGTTTTAATTGATTTTAATTAAATCAAAAATTAAGGCAAAAGAATCAAAGTGCATTTATTTCAAACTGTAAAGTCGAAAAAAGGTAAAGTAATATAAAATAGCTTTCAATAATTGTATGACTGAATTCAATTTAAACTGTAATTTACATTTTTCTGATCAAAAATTACAATGGTTTACCCCTGTATTTTCAAAAAGTTTAAAAAATTCACTACCAACACAGAAGTTTTTAAACAGGAAATAAGCCATCCTTTTGACATTATAATTGTTTTGTTTTACACGACATCCACTTAAGAACTCTTTGACGTAGGTTGGTTAAATTACAACAACACGAAGGCTCAGTACAAAATATTGTTACTTAACACTTTTAAATGTGAATTTTAATTAAATTCTGTCTACATTGTTTCAATTTAGCAAGCTTCACGTTATAAAAAGTAATGTTAATAAGACCCGACCTCGTTTAACGTTGGTTGTAAATCAAGGAGCTTTTCATTTCGGCTGAGGTGTCTGTCCATTTCTTTCCCAAACGCAACTGGCATGAGAAGAATTAAACCTGCCTATGGGTAATTATCCCTTCCTTTATTTAATATACGACGTTCGCAGGAACGTTTTCCCCAAATAACAAATTCAATTACAACTGAGTTATTTTTAGGTTCGTAACAAAGGAGTGTCACTGAATAATCTTAATTGAAAAATAATAGATAAGAAAAGAATTAAGCTACATTATCGCCGTTTGATATTTCAATTTGGAATTCACAAGGTCTTTCACCATCCAACATCTTCTGGAATTCGTCAATCGCGTCACCGCTGACTCTCTGGACTGATATGTCTAATCCGATTACTCCACTCCACAGTACGAAGCTACGACGCGAGGGAAATATGTCTAAACACCACAATCTCTTAACAGACCGCTAACCCGCTTACAATTTCATATAAATCATACTTTATATACAGAATCCCTATCTATATATCAAAATCTATGCTTCTAGGAATTTATTGTAGAAGGCGTAGCATTATTTCGTAGCATGCAGCTACGATAAATAAAATCCTATAGACGAGTAATGATTTAAGTGTTATAATTTTTCTATGAAACAATAAACACAAATAATGAAAGTAGTAGTTTAATCTTTGAATTAAGTTTAATTTTTAGCTAATACAATAATAGTGTAAACATGCTCACGCTTAAATTAACTCCGAGTCAGCTTGTTTACTTTAGTTACGCATGTAAGTAACAAACATTTCGCTATTTGACGAGACGACATGTCAACAATGTAATATTATATTATAATATTATGTACAATATTTGTATATTCGGTGAAGACATGATTCAGGTTAATTAGACGATTTCCTTTTACATCCCATTTATGATACGAAGGTATTTCTTAAGCCCTCTTTGAAGCCTTAAAAGCTTTTACTTGATCAACCTGCATTCACTTGATCGTATAACATTCTCTATTAATAAATTTTGAAATCCTACACGCCTATCCCGGTAGGTACGTTTTTAGTACTCGTTCATAAGTGTGCGTCCACACTGAATGCGCGGTGGCGGCGGCCTAGGCGGGCGCGACGAGCGGGCGCTCGCGGTGGCCACACCGACGCGCGAGCTCAAGTAGCGTCTGTAGCGGTCCGACGTTTTCGGGTGTTGCAAACTTTGGACGATTTGCTATTTTTACTGGACAGTCCGATTTTGAGATGAGATCATTATAGAAGTTGTACACGAAATAAATAAAACAGAGGAATAACGGGTGAATCTTATATGAAGAATTGAGATTATACCCTACAAAATTACTGTGGTGTATATAAGTGTTTTAGATTGAATCGCACTTATAAATAAAGAAGTTTCACTTCAACAATTAAGTATTTACCGCTATTTTACGAAAATCAATAATATAATATAAGAAGTCGAGCGACAAGACCGAACTGGTTTGATACCCCCGCCGTCCGCGCATTGGGTCGCTTGCTGACTAGGCCCGTAGTGTGGCCAGAACGCGCGGATAGGAGAGTTTGAAAACTACGCGCGCTGGCTCGCTCATTACCGTCGCACTAGGCTTCCGCCATAGTCATTTCAATGTGGACGCAATGGCGCGTTTCATACGTTTGATATTTCGCGCCCGCCGTCGCAACCGCGCTAGGCTCGCAGTGTGGACCTGCACTAAAGAAAATCATCGGGACCAATCAAAAATAAAACCATAACTAATGACTTATAATTTGAATGAAAGTACTTACTATGTACTACCAATGTTTTTATAACAACCCAATTTTCATGTAGGAATAATTAGTCAAAATACAGATGGAAGTACCTAAAACAATGTTTTGTTATTTAAACTCGTTAAAACAACGGGTCCTTCAAATTAGTGCCAGGATTTCGGAAATTAAATCGTAAGGCTATTGGCTAAACATGTTTACAAATACGTTATTCGAACCCAAACAACCGTCGTTAATCAAAACTTCGGAATAAAATTACTTATCGTAGTCCATTATACTGAATAGGCATTAGCCAAAATTTTGTTTTACCAATACGAGAAGTACGATCCATCAATTTTCTTTCATTGTGCAAGACTGATTGTCCCATAAGGAATATTAGCTTGGATAAAACTTAACGAATAAAACTTACGATTGTTGAAGAAGCTTATTCTGTTTATGTTTTTGAAGTAATTCTGAGGTAAACAATTTCATAAACAAACATATTTTGTCACTTTTCTGAATAACTTTAAACAAATTGTATCTATCTTTATCATATTCTAATCTCCATAAGATCGTAGTTACTCCTGAAAATTCTCAAAGATGTTCATAAGTTATGGTCTCTAAGCCTAAAAGATAATAATAGATAGATGCCACATGTAACGAAGAAACATAATATTCTCTATCTAACAAGCCAACTTCATTAACATTCTGTATTGCAATCAACTTAACAGCTATAGTCTGCTTAGATAAAGCTATTATATTACCAAACAGATAACCTAAGCTAGAACCGTGTATACAGCAGGCAGGAATTCGATATCTGAATTCAGCACTGCGTTTAACTGCTCACACGAATTCCTGAGGTCTACAATAGAATGCTACATTACAGTGACTTAGCATCTTACGATGGATATGTTGCTTCTCAATTGATCAGCAGATTACGCCCACATATCTCAGGTCTGTATTAATTATTAGTTAGTAGTTATATCGTAATATTCAACACTTAGTAATAACCTACATCCATACTAATATTATAAATGCGAAAGTAACTCTGTCTGTCTGTCTGTTACTCAATCACGCCTAAACTACTGAACCAATTTGCATGAAATTTGGTATGGAGATATTTTGATACCCAAGAAAGGACATAGGCTACCTTTTATTGCGAAATATGTACCACGGGCGAAGCCGGGGCGGACCTCTAGTAAGAAATATGTAGTAGTATATTATCTTAATCTTAATACTATTATAAAGGCGAAAGTTTGTAAGGATGTATGGATGTATGGATGTATGGATGTTTGTTACTCTTTCACGTAAAAACTACTGAACCGATTACAATGAAATTTAGCACACATATAGGGGGTAACTTGGAGTAACACATAGGATAGGTTTTATCCCGGAAATCCCACGGGAACGGGAACTATGCGGGTTTTCCTTTGAAAACGCGGGCGAAGCCGCGGGCGGAAATCTAGTTGTAGAAATAAATTAAAAGGTGAATGGTAAAAGTAGTTTTACAGAAAACATATTCAAATTAGTTTGATCCTTCACGTTTTTTTAGCTTATTTTCTATTATCTAGTGAAGAACAATAATTTTAATTGATTGGAATTTGATAAATATGGGTAGGTATATATTTTTACGTTTCATTTATATAACAAGTAATAGAAATGGCACAGTAATACAATTTCTAATAATTAATTGTAAGAAGGGAAGCCCGCTGAATGCTTAGGCTGATTACCTAGTTCACAATAATGCTTTAATAAGCATCACTGTGTACCTAAGATTATAGTAGCACATTACCAACTATTGTTTGATTCTGTTTTTAAAACATGTCTTTAACTATGAACTTAAACTTTTAGCTATATAGAAATGCAATATCAAATTTATTTTATTACGTACATAAACAGGTACCTACTGTTACCACACACAAACTGTCGTCGTTGTTAACGAATTATTCAATTGTTTTATCACTTCTGATGATATTTCTTATGCTATAAGTAGCGAACAATGATCAGAGCTATTGACTGTTGAGGTTTTTACTAATTGAAATCTATTTATTTAAGTCTCCCAATGCTTACGATATAGGTACCTATGCTAGTTCATTCATCACATCTGGATAAGCAAAAAACATAAAGAGAGAAACGGAAAGCTTTTGTTTACATTGAAATCTGCAAAACGATTAAGAAAAATAATATTTTCCCTACAAAGATCCGTGCCGTAGTTATTCTAAGAGATTTGCATGAACGCCACACTGGAAGATAAAACAATGAAATCCACTGACTTAATTTAAAAATTGAGCTCTTTATATTGGAGGATTATTAACTTTAATTAGTTTAAGAAACTGCTGAGAGAGAAAGCAATTGTATTTAAAACGAATTATCTCTTGAGTTTCTTCCTGTTCGTCTTTAGGTATTACGTGTGTATCAACAAAACATTTGCGAGATATTAATAGATAGATTATTGTAGTCCTTTATAATTTGTAAAATTAACGTCAGACAAATCGACAGACAGAAAGATATTGTTTCTCGTGAACCTTTGTATATATTTGAACTAGATTCCTGCACTTTTAGTATAAGGCCTACCGGCATAAGTAGGTTACTATAATAGATAATATATTCCACAATTATTTTTACACGACGTTTCCCTAATTATAATGAAGAGAAAGTAGAGGCTTTTACGATAACAAACGTTCATAGAACGTAGAATTAATATTAATTATTAACCCATTGACCACCGTAAGCCCCGATCGGGGCGCGACACAATAGATTTTCTATTGTGTCTGTGATTCCGAGGACTGATGGATTAAAATAAGCCCAAATGACAAGCGTCGTTAGGGTTTAGGTACCTACTTAAAGTTTTAACGCACCGTCCGGGTCGCCATCACGTCATGTCATATGGAGGGATTTTGTTCTGAATAAATTGTAGACTGTAGTCCACGTTAACCGTTGTCATGCGATTATCTCGTCATATGGAGGACGGGTCATTATATTTTTATAATATCGTAACATACCCGCATAATCCAGAATTAAAAGTAAAGAAAAATCAAAGCCCATCACTGCAACTCTATGAGATAATGTAATGAAAACTTGTTAAACATATTATTTTACAAATTAATACATCCCCTGGATTACATTATTATTCTGAAGAGTGTAGGTATAATTTAATGCGAGCGTTGCTGCAGTTATAATGACTTGCTATAACATATTATTTCATACAGGGTATATTCAATAGGAGACTTTTCCTTCAAATCTCGCATAAAATACATAAAACAAATTTCCTCGAGGAGATAAGTTTGTTTTGAAAAATTTATTTGAATTTCACGAGAAGACGTCGTTAGATACACTTCGCTTGTGATCCTTCAGCGTACAAACAAGAAATGAAGCAGTCCATTAGTGTGGAGATCCTCGCTCGAAAACACCCTGCATTTTTAACAAATATTTATAGACCGTCTCCAGCTAGGTACCTACTGAGACCCTTTCAGTCACAGATTAAGTATATATCTTTCAGTTTCGTAATAAAAGTGATATAATTACGCTCAGTTGCTCGGCAACATTTGTAAGTACATAAATAATGCTAAGCATAGAACACATCGTTAAAAAGTAATTTATTAATAAGTATTATGAATTTCGAATGCTATTCATATAGAGAAATGTACAATTAAACTATATTAAATTACTCCTTGCAATCATAACAATAATTATTATATTGCAATTCAGATAATATTATGGTAGACCCACTAATACGGAATTATGTACACATTATTATACCAATGTATGCCCATAATATTATAAAATTAACTTAAACTTTTATAATAGGACAGATTTAATGTTTTGTTGTTTGAGGCGATTTACCTATCATCACAGACTAATAATAATATACTACGTATACAACTATCATTATATTTTTATAATATCGTAACATACCCGCATAATCCAGAATTAAAAGTAAAGAAAAATCAAAGCCCATCACTGCAACTCTACCTATGAGATAATATTGTAATGAAAACTTGTTAAACATATTATTTTACAAATTAATACATCCCCTGGATTGGGTACATTATTATTCTGAAGAGTTTAGGTATAATTTAATGCGAGCGCAAATGCAATAACCATGCAATAACTAATATTGTAATAATAAAATATATTTCTTAAACAAAGAAAGAATACGACTAAAGCACTATCTAAAACCTAAATGAAGACGGAAATAGCGATAAATTTATGATGATCAACAACACAAAATGAAAAAAAAAGCAAATCCAAAATGTTTCTACGAAAGTTAAAGTTAATATTATGTAATTTATTAATAGTTCAAGCATACATTACACATAATAATAATCATTATAAGTACAGTTTCAAACTTTCGAAGCTAGTTAACATACGTAAATATGGTAGGATATAAATTATGATAATTTAAACAACAATAATTAACATGATCAAAATAAATTTAATAAATTTAATCCGAAAAAAATCATCAATATTCAGTGCCGACGTACCCTTAAATTTCTTTTTCCTCACATTATCCATAGCCTGTCAAACCTTTCCATCTGACAACTAAATGTAGTCTGTGCAAATAAATCTGTAGTCTATAGCAATTAGCACATAAATGACAACGTCACTCGTCAGTAAAGAAAAGACATCGAACTAACTTCACACCGACGCGTCATCTGCGTCGGATTTATTAGTTTTATATATATTTTGTGATTATAAAAATTGTGATAAGTGTAATTTTATACACAATCGGGTGATAATATTAGTGTTAAGATTTGTTATGTTATTGTTACACGACGCAATACTTTACGAGGTAAGAAAGAAGAAAGCTTTCTCGTGAAAAATTGTTTGGGATCTCGGGATCGATAACCCGGGCCGTCTAGCCATGAGGCGCAACGCTAAGGTTATGTCGCTAGCCAGTATCAGAGTTCAAGTAACGGTTCTTCGGGCCGGTCTGAATCGACTCGCGTTGCAACCACAGAATCCGGTCGTACCTGCGATCAATTAGATCGAAATAGTGTTTAGAACCTCATTAGCAGCCCTCATTCCGTTGCGCTTCTTGCCAATAGTCACTGTAAATAAATAAATGATACTTGAAACATAGCTTTGCTTTTAAATACGAAGAGTGCACATACCCTATACCTTTAGAACGCTCGACACCTGTGAACTTTCCTTTTGAGATGTGCGCCTGTTTTCCAGCTTACCCTGCCTGCAGTGCGTGCCAAGAGCCCCAGAGTCCCAGCCATTAGATTGAGTGGAGTGTCCCCTGCCCACACGTAGCCCTGTACGCAGCCAAAATTCCACGAGATACAACGGATACCTCCTCCAGCATGGAACTGGAGAAAGCCTCTTCTCTCCATGAGGAAGACTCCAAAGTTACCCTCACTATCAGACTGATTATGCAGGGGAAGGTAAGAAAACAAAAATTAACAATAAAATTATTGCAAATTGGCATTTTCATGTGGTTGTGTTTTTGTTATCTTTCTAAATTCTGTTATTTACCTTCTTCTAAAGTAGTTTCTATTAGAATAAACCCCTGACATATTTTGCATGTTTAAACTTTTTAAGTATTATGTAGCATTTTATGTAATTTGCTTTAGTAAACAAATTTCAATCATATACTATGAAAGCCTTGTATCAGCATATTTTGAATATGATTACATTCATATTTTTATGTAGATAAATTTACAATTTTTTTTTTTTGTTGAATATACAGTATATTTATGCAGTACCTATTGTTAATTGTGCTAAAAATGACATACAGATTTTATAATTATTACAGTTGTACATAATATTATGAAGACATACAAAAGAGAATTTATATTGTTCACATCATTGTCCTTAAAAAGCATATTTTCAATGAAAATTTTTAAGGGAATCATATCCATAGATTTAATTATTTAATCAAGTTTTTGTAGCACTCATATTATTCTTGTTATTGTATTTTGTTTTGATTACTCATATGATTATATAATATACTAGTGGTCCGCCCCGGCTTCGCTCGTGGTACCTACATGTATAAACTATCCTATCTCTCAAGTTGGATGGAACTGCACATGGTGTGCGAATTTTATTATAATCGGTTAAGTGGTTTAGGAGTCCATTGAGGACAAACATTGTGACACGAGATTTATATATATATATATATATATATATTAAGATTACAAGGGAAGAAATTTATAGTAATCGCAATACTTATTATTTATTAATAATTTTTGCCTTACAGTTTATCAAGTGATGTATAAAAGATTAAACATATTTTATGTATTTAACATACAAATACTTATTACTATTATGTAATTATAATTTGATTTAATTAAATATTTTACATTATATTTCCTGTGAAAAATTTTTTTATATTAATTCTTTGTTGAATGAAACAAAGAAAATCTCAATCCAATTTATACAAAAGCGAAAGCATACTATATAGAAATCAGATCTCATAATATAATAAAACTAAACATTCCATAGAATTGTTTATACTAGTTTTCTTTGCTTTAAATTAGATATCACTAATGAATTCTTTTGTTCATTATGTAAAATTCTGAAATAATTTAAAATTTATTAGCCTGATTACATATTAGTCATTCATTATATGCAAAATTTATTACCATCACAAATAAAGCTGATGTCCGTGCAAATAAATTTCTCGGTCATCATAAGATATATTGATGCTAGTACTTCCCTATAGGATAAGATTAGATATTTACTTTTAATTGGCCGTAATCCAATACAAAGTATTCTTGGCACTCGGCCAGTCATTAGCACTTGTTCTGTTCATCAAATATGTCGATTTGTATCTTTTTGTTATTTACACAATGAAATTTTTGATTTACGTTGCAACTCAGCTTACACAACTTCTCATGTTTTCTAAAATTTCGTAGTTTCATGAGAACCCCCAAGCATGCTCTTTGCTATTTTTATATTTTACTATCACTACAATATCCATACAGTTGCACATATTTTCAATTTATAGTATTCTAAAATGTATCATGTTATTTTTGTCTAAGTTCTTTGAACTCATGTGCACTTGCGTCTTGAGTCGTCGATTTTGCTCAGCTATTTGTGTACAAAGATTCGCGGCTTTGACGCCTAGACAAACGCATTTACATTGGCCGCATACTGCCGGAGTCAGCTGGCTGCGACGCCAGGAACTGACTGATGTCTACAATGCAGTCAATAAAACTGTCCTCATGCATCCCTGACGCGTCTATAAATGCAAAGACTCGACTTGCTCGTGCTATTGTTGGATCTTAGAGGCGACTCTTTTGTACGTTATAAATCTCAAGCTGTTGAATTAATTACGTATGCATTTGCGGTGCGTTGTTTGCCAATAGTGTGAACTGCATATTTCATTAACCCGCTTTTTTATTTACAGGAGGTTGGCAGTATTATTGGGAAAAAGGGAGAAATTGTAAAGAGATTTAGAGAAGAGGTGAGTCATTGTAATGTTTTTTTTTTTATTTTTATACCCAATATGGATAGACTAACTATTTAGGGTTCTTGTTTAAATACATTTATATTTTCTCGTATGCATAAAGCGTATTACGCGATACTTGATGCGATTTTATGCATCGGTAAATATTACTTCACATCCATAATATTGTGTCAGAATCATTAACCGCTGTAAATTCGCAAAACTTTATTCAAACTTGAACTACAATCTCACTTATAAAGCAATTACCATTGAAAATATACAAAAATACTTTTAATTTCAATAAACAACAAAAAAGAAGTCATGTTAAGTTGCCTATTGTTGTACAATTTATTTTTTACTCAATGTGTCATATTTACCATGATTTATTTACTGTTTGTATGACATGCATGTGAAATCTTAACGCCTTTCACGACGTCTCTTACAAAGATGGGTAGCCTAATATCTACGAATAGGTAAATGTATTCAGTGTTTTTATGTATCAGAATTTTTTTTTCTTACGATTTATATTTAATTGTTTCAGTCTGGAGCTAAAATCAACATATCCGATGGATCGTGCCCAGAACGCATTGTCACTGTCACTGGCACTACAAGTGCTATATTCAAAGCATTTACACTTATCTGCAAAAAGTTTGAAGAGGTAATTATTATGTACATTATATCATAAACATACAAAAAATAAATACAAATGACATTTAAATAATATATTGTAAGTTAAGTTTAAAGATAGATAGGTAGGTTAGTAGATCAAGTGCCACTTATTTAATCAATGAAATACTTACATACTTGGTTAAAACCAATTTAAGTTTCACTACAAAATTAGATCTTGTGTTAAATTATACCAGCATTTATTTTTGCCAAAAGAAACAACTATTCTCACCAATTAAAGAAGAACAGGTTTCAAACAGATTATTTAATGATAAATTGATGCAAAGTTTAAATCAAAGCTGTCACTGTTTGATATATTTATAACAGGTTATGTGAATAATATTATTGCCTAATTTATAATACACCTATTACATTTTTTATTTTTATTGTATGTATTCTATTGAGCATCATAAAAATTAACCTTGCTTGAAATGATAATCTCTACCTATGTGTACTCTTTTATGTATTAAGTCTTAATCTGTTGGCTGCTTTTCACTTATTACGTAAATAATATTTACATATCAAATTTAAACGTTTTAGATATTACTAGCTTTCCGCCCGCGGCTTCGCCCGCTTTGTCTAAAACATAATAAATTATATTATACTAAAACCTTCTTCCTCTTGAATCACTCTATCTATTAACCCATTGAGCCCCGAACGGCCCGATCGGTCCACGACACAATAGATTTTCTATTGTGTCTGTGAATCCGGGGCCTGACTTTAAAAAAACCGCATCAAAATCCGTTGCGTAGTTTTAAAGGTTTAAGCATACAAAGGGACATAGGGACAGACAAAGCGACTTTGTTTTATACTATGTAGTGATATCAATTCAAGTTTTTTTTTTCTGTTTGATAACATCACAACAAAAAAAAACATATTTCTATATATTTATCGTATATAACATCGTTGCAGTGGTGCTCGCAGTTCAACGAAGGCGGTGGTGGCGGGTCGCGCGCACCGATCACGTTGCGTCTCATCGTGCCCGCGTCGCAGTGCGGCTCGCTCATCGGCAAGGGCGGCTCCAAGATCAAGGAGATACGTGACGTCACGGGGGCTAATATACAGGTCAGATTTTTCATTTATTGATAGTCTAGCCGCTCGTTCCGGCGGGAAAAAATCTCATGCAATATAGCATAAGATGCTATTTAGATAATTAAGAGCCCTAAATTTAATTTAGGACTCTTAATGGTATTTTTTTTAAAGGTATGTCATGTACTTTCATAGCCTATTCAATTCAAACAAACAAACAATGAAACATTTCCTCTTTATAATATTAGCGTAGTGGAACAGACATATAAATGCACCACATAAATCAGTGGTGATGCAATCAAAAATTGTCTGAAGCAAAACTCTGCCTACGCGTATTTTAGGCAGAGTTGTCTAATAAGCGAAACAATAGATTTTGAACATTACTGAAATAAGGTATTAATTTCAATAAATGATGTCTACAACCCCGCTTAGATACTTTTGGCAACTTTTTAATACGAAATTTTGTTTTGTCTATGATGTAATTGCCCAATTAAGAAATCAAACCCCAATACAATCTCATAGGTAATACATGTATAAAAAACAAACAAAAGTAACAAGAATATATTATGTTGCAGGTTGCAAGTGAGATGTTGCCAAACTCGACTGAAAGAGCAGTTACAATCAGTGGCACTTGTGATGCGATAACACAGTGTATTTATCACATTTGCTGTGTTATGCTTGAGGTAAGAATATTCACCAATAACTATAATTATATAAGGTAGAACAATCATATTATAGTAAACAATATTGATATGTAGTTTATCAAGGAAATGTAGCAGACATTATCGTGCTAGAATAATATAGAACCTAAGAAGTAAACAATTATATCGGTAAAATAATAATAAGATTTACGGCTTTTATAGGACACAAAATATATAATGTTTTTAAGTAAAATATAGCATCTATTTACATCTAATTTGGTATTGGTTGAAGTGTCAAGTTGAATATGTCTGGAAAATCTGTTCAAAGTTTTACTAAAGGCCGGTCGCGGAGCAGGAAGAATTTCGTACATTAACCTGTTATTACCTGTCACTGTCCCTCCCTTGTAAAAATAATGTGTATTGCTCGCACAGGTGCAATGACCGCAGTCCTTAGGAATTGTAAACCTGAGAGCGTAAGGTTTGTGTTTGCTTGATTGGTGTCAGGTTCATTTATGATTTTGTGAATTCAAAATTTATAAGAATAAACCTCAAACTCTTTATGTCCAATCAAAATCCGCCTAAGTTGAAATCGCGTGTTAGACTAACGTATTTCTGTAATATTGTACAAGTTTCACTTCTTATGTGTGTACACGCACACTTTTATGTATATAATATATCGTGGTTATTGAAAAAGTTAAAATGTAACTAACTAATAAGTATTGTAAATGAATAAAGGACATTTATTTAATAAGTTAGTAAAAAACATTTTCTCCTCCAAATATTTCATGTAAACTGCACTTCATTCAAAAATGTTTGTGACCACTGTCAGTAGGTAAAGAGGTCATTGTACGAAATTCTTTCTGCTCCGCGACCGGACTTTATTTAAATATTAAATAGTTAGCTACATAATGGGCAAAATATTCCAGAGCCCACCAAAAGGAGCGACAATCCCATACAGACCAAAGCCGAATGTTGCCGGGCCAGTGATATTGGCCGGAGGACAGGCCTACACCATACAAGGAAACTATGCTGTGCCTGCGCAAGATGTAAGTTTTTATAGAACTTATTTGTTTTTTTATATTTGTGTTAAATATCCAAATATTTTAATCGGAAGTGAACAATTATGAGATGAAAACCATTACAGATTTTAGGTTAAGGTTATTGGAATGTAATAAATGATGCAATGGAAAATTTTGTACAGCTAAAATATTGCAGGTTAATTTTTTATTTATTTGTAAAGATACCACGGTGTAAAATGGTATAGTGAAATGTTTTCAGCTTCAGTATTTTATTCATATTTACGTAAAGGCAATGAAAAGCACTCTCTATTATTTATGGTAGGGTCATCAATATCACTCACATCACAACTCATCATTTATTTTCTGCTATTTATTGTAAAGACGCGGGTATTTTCATTCCTTGTCAAACTTTTGGACCACAGATACTTTACACTATGTAAGGCAAAAGAGGTAAGATCAGGAAATATAGGTAACATGATACATACTGTGAAGTTTATTAGTACAAAGAACCAGAAAGTTTTTGAAGGATAATTAAAGAATCATAAGAAAAGTATATTGTTTGTGTTGTAAAGTTTTGTACAAATATTTAAATTAAAAGGAAACTTAATGTTTGACTCGTGTTTCAATTTCGTTTAAATATTAAAATTTTATAAAATAGGTGGAATGTAGGTTGCTTTACTCCAATTCGAAATATAAATAACTTAATCTTTGTCAAGTTTTTCGAAATATCTTAAGTGCAGCTGACACTGTTGGTATATTTGGAACGTAGATTATTAAATTTCGACGGCACCGTCTAAAAGAGTTGTATAGGCCGCAGTTAAAGTACAGGTGTGTTAGGTAAACGAAGCCACCATTCAAAGAAGTGGAATAGGGAGCAGTCAGAGCTCAGGCAGTTTGTAGCTAATCGACGCCACCATTCAAGTGGGATAGGACTATTCAAAGGAGTGGAATAAGAATATTCAAAAGTGTGGGATAAAACTATTGAAATGAGAGGCCTAGGACCATTCAATCGAGTGGCATAGGCCGCAACCAGTATACAGGCCGTGTGCTAGCTAATCAGAGCCGCCATTCAGTCGAGTGGCAGGACGCAGTGGTACAGGCAGGGTGTTAGGTAATCGACGCTACCATTCAAAAGAGTGGGGTAGAACTATTTAAAAGAGTGAAATAGGAATATTGAAATGAGTGGCATAGGAGCATTGGATCGAGTGGCATAGGGCGCAGTGGTACAGGCAGGGTGTAAGCTTATCGACGCTACATTTAAAAGAGTGGGATAGGACTATTTAAAAGAGTGGAATAGGAATATTGAAATGAGTGGCATAGGAGTATCGAATCGAGTGGCATAGGGCGCAATCAGATACAGGCAGTGTGTTAGCTAATCGACGCTACCATTCAAAAGAGTGGGATAGGACTATTGAAAAGAGTGAAATAGGAATATTGAAATGAGTGGCATAGGAGCATTGAATCGAGTGGCATAGGGCGCAATCAGATACAGGCAGTGTGTTAGCTAATCGACGCTACCATTCAAAAGATTGGGATAGGACTATTCAAAAGAGTGGAATAGGAATATTGAATCGAGTGGCATAGGAATATTGAATCTAGTGGCATAGGAATATTGAATCGAGTGGCATAGGAATATTGAATCGAGTGGCATAGGAATATTGAATCGAGTGGCATAGGAATATTGAATCGAGTGGCATAGGGCGCAGTGGTACAGGCAGGGCGTGGCTAAGCGTGTGTGCCGTTGGCAGGCGGTGTGCGCGCCGGTGTTCCCCCTGCTGGAGATGAAGCCGCCCCTCGCGGGCGCGCTGCCGCCGCACCACCTGCTGCCGCCGCCGCTGCACGACCACCTTGTGAGTGCCCGCCGACCTCATAGACCCCGCGACCCCGTGACCTAAACACCTCGCTAACTGCTCTATGACTATTTGACGCTCGATATTCGTTCGCGATTGATCGACCGTCGCGTTTAACGTTAAATTCGGTAGGAATTACCAAAAATTGCATTATATACCTATTTCGTATAGAAAATTATGGATGAAAGACGTTGAAACAGTTGAACAATACTTTATTTTATTTTAATCCAACTATTTCATTCTTAATATCGTGAAATATATACCTATATTTGAGAAAAGTTGACATTAAATTCTGAGTAGGTAATTTTCGATTAGTCGAGGTATGATCAAAACAAAAAAATACTTTTCTTGACTAACATAATATAATTTCTTGGTATCAGTAAGTTAGAAGCCCTATAGGATTTTAGTATATATTTTTTTATTATAGTTTCCAATGTATAGTCGTAATCATAGTACGCGTAAAATTATTACACCGTGAAGAACTGCGTTGTACTGTAACTCGGAGTTCAAACAAATTGCGAATAACAAGAACATACGGCGTAAATACTCATTTAGTAACTATCCAAGTATCCCCCATATTGTTATGTAAATACCGGTATTAGAAAAACTAGTAAAATGGATCTATGAGGTTGTGTGGTATGTTGAGTGCATATTTTGATTGGTGCTGCCCCGGTTGCCCAAAAAATGGATGTTTGGTACCAAAGCCCCTGTAGACAGCCCCTGTGACTAAATTAATAGACTTAGTTCTCCCGGTGATGTGGTCCACAGTTGTAATTTATTGCGCTGCAACCCCGTGCTTTTAGGATCATGAATAACCCTTTATATTTATTGCACGAGATCCCTGCGCCTAGTACGTAGAACCATCCTTTAGATAGCTTTTTATTCTTTTCAGCACTATAAGCATATTCTAGGATTACATATTTATATAGAATATTATTATATTCACAGTAAGCTTTATCTGTTTGTTTTCTGGCATCGCCGTGATAAATGCTTTTACGTTATCGTCTATTCACTCGCGTTTTGATTATGTAATAATCATATAATAAGCATTCCTCTATTGCACCTGTTCTTTACTTTGCCTTTACCTCACCTTATTCCACTGTTTTATTTTTGCTCCTCAATGATTAACATCCTCAGAACATTGAGCGCATGACTGTTATGCGATTAAATTTCGTCGTTAGATTCATCAAGTCATGTATCCTACTGTTGTCGGTGCATAAATTAGGGCAGCACCACTCCTTAGCTCACAATGTGGTTGAAAATATAAGAATGAGCCGAGAGCCCATACTATCCAAATATCCAAATTGAACCTTCCTTTTACAGTTAGCTGATTTGTTGGAGATATTAGAAATGTAATAAGTTCAAAAATTTAAGGGAACAACATATTTTATATTTACTACTATATTTTAGTGTCGTTTTTACCCAGGTATCCTATCCAGCGATCCCATCCCGGCCATGTCAGAAGAAACGAAAACAAGCAGCTGAAGCTCTTTAACGTAAAAAAGTCTTGAGAAAAATGGGAACTCTTGTTTCCGCGTAAATTTTAAACTGTATAAAATGTGATCAATTGAAAATATGGATAATTTATCAATTGGTTCGTTTTTAGATGGGTGGATTGGCAAAATCTCCACTTGCTGGTTTAGCTGCTCTTGGCCTGGGAGGTCTTGCACCGGCCAATGCGAGTGGCCTCAATCCTGCAGGTAAGGGTTAGTTCTATCCAGTTACTTATTCTATCGTTGGGTTTTGGCTTCACGTCTGTGAGATGCTTCAATTGTATTTGTAGGCATTGATTATGAAATCTCGTTCGACTATCATTATTTTATGTGTATGTATGCGAGTGTGTTTGCTTTTCATTGTACGTTATTTATGTATGAAAATTTGCTTTTATTTCTTGGAAAATGAGTTCGGTGGATGTCTTGATTATTTTTTTATTGATGTGAACATTTCTTACGAATAAAAGCAAACACTAGGAAAGAAACCTATTACAAATTTCTACAAGTGATGGAACCTCTCGCTCTGATAATTCAAAGTTCACATTTTAGAAAGCGTATAAATATTTTCATAAAATAAACGTCTGTAATATGTACCAGCAGCACTAGCTGCGTTGGCGGGATCTCAGCTGCGCACGACGAACCAGGGCCGCAACCAGCCCGCCTCCAACCAGCAGTCGCACGAGATGACCGTGCCCAACGAGCTTATTGGCTGCATTATTGGCAAGGTGGGTAGTTGTAGTCTATTTCATTTGTGGAAGAATTTAAGCTCTTCTATTGTTTAATGTTTTCCACTTCTTGAACTGTCACTAGTAAGTAACCATTTCAGATTACATACTTTAAGACTTAAAATTATTTAAGTAATAATTTTAAATCTTAAATTTTAATAACTTCGCTAAGTGTAAATTTTTGTGAGCTGTTTGACACGTTTCTGTAAATAATAAATAAGTAATTGAAATTTTGTCGTAAAACTTATTTGACTACCGCACATAGGGACATCCCTTTATACCACCACTATAAAAATCGTCCAATTCGTCTAAGTAGCTAATTAATTGTTTTGTAAACCTATCCTTGACCACTACGCACTACCGTAACTGTCTTCAAGTCGACACTCGTAAAACGTTCCAGGGCGGCACCAAAATCGCGGAGATCCGTCAGATATCGGGCGCGATGATCAGGATATCGAACTGCGAGGAGCGCGAGGGCGGCTCCACCGACCGCACCATCACCATCACCGGCAACCCGGACTCCGTTGCGCTTGCGCAGTACCTCATCAACATGAGGTATGTACCCCCATACACCCCCACACACTACACTAACACCAACACTAACCCCACTACCGAATCCCCCGATTTGATACTGAAATTTACCCCAATTCATTTTTAAACCTAGATCTCATTTCTCCTCGCTCCCCGATTTTTAATAGTAGAGGTTACCTGATCACGTCCGTTTTATAAATGCCTAGTCCGCCTCGAATTTTTTAACTCTATCCCTTGATTTTCCTTTAATTTTTCTGTACCTTGGCTGGGGCGTTTCGAAGTGCGTTTGTAGATCGATGAAAATTAACCGCAATCCGAGATGACGCGTGGCTTTTTAAATCATAATTGTACTCGTACTAACCAATTAGATTTTACAAAAAAAAAATAGACAATTAGAATCCACATATCGATATATTTATGAATATGCGTTTTACCAACGTTAACGTAACCCAAAATATTCAGAAATCATGTAAGTACCACGATCGGTCTTAAATTATGACGAAATATCATTTCAGTGTGAAAAGTTAACAAGAATCCATGAAATGAAATCCAATCAGATAGAATAAGAATAATATGATGTTCAGAAGACATACTAAATGAGTTTCAACGAGTGAATAAACAAATATACTTATTATTTTGTTATAATATTATTTAATTTAATAGCAAATGTTGATTTGATATTCGATTTGTTGATTGTCTTTATTATTGTTACATATATGTATCATTGATTATTTATCAAAATTGATAATATCTATAGTTTATGCGTTTTGTAAAATAACTCAACTAAATACATTTATAAAACTGTACAAATCACTATAGTTAGGGAGCCAGGTGCAAATTGGGTTCATTATTTCCTCTCAAGAGATAATTCGTCAGAAGCATCAGAGTATAGTATTATAAAGCCTCGTGAACGTCAGCTGGCGCTCGGTTGGGGGGGTGAGCGGTTGTAGCCTCCCACGCACGTAGGAAAAAAAAATACATTCATTCATTTCCTCTCAGCTAAAAATTTGTCAAATTGTAGCTAACCCAATATCTCAACGAAAAAAAATAATCAGCTGGTTACAGCATGGTGTATTATACGTCAGCTGGTGGCTCGAACATGAAAAAAAAAATATTATTTTCCGTGATTTCCTCTCAAACAAAAATTTACCTGATGATAGCTTATATGTAACTGTGGATAAATATATAAGTCAGCTGGCTGTATCTTGGTGGAAAAACCGTCAGCTGATACTTTGAAACTTATTACATAGGAGTTAGACAGAAGCATCTATTGCCAATTTATATGCATCAGCTGACTAGATTTTCCTCAACTTATTGCTAGCTGATTCTTTTATTTATCGCATCAATATATTTTTAACACTCTCACTCACAAATTTTCATCTGAGAGGAAATGACGATATATTTAATTATTCGACATTACGCTTCAATATAAGAGTTGAGTTGAAATAAACATTCAGTATCAATATTTTTGAAACGAATAAGTATGTAATCAAATAATTTTATATATTTAAATAATTAAATAATCAATCTATACTAATATTATAAAGAGGAAAAGTTTGTAAGTATGTATGTATGTATGTATGTATGTATGTATGGTTTTCACGCATAAACTACTGGACCGATTTCAAAAATTCTTTCACCATTAGAAAGCTGCATCTTCACTGAGCAACATAGGCTATATTGCATTTTGAAAAAAAATAGAGATCCTTACCAAAAATGAAATAATGTAACCCAAGGTGTAAAAAATTCCTCAATAAAAGTTATGTCATCGCGTGCGCTGCGGAATCTATTGAAGATAGAACAAAAAAATGTTCTACGGTATTATAGAATGGATCAATATCTACAAGAAAGTCCGCGATACCATATGTCCATCTTCAGTAGTTATGTTACTACAACAACTTTTTTACGTTTTCAAAGTAAATAAAAGTGCCGACAGTAATCAAACCATGTTTTCCATACACATATATTAATCCTTATCCCATTAAATGATGTTTTATTATAGACTGTTTCAATACCAGCAAAATACTTTTTAAATGAAAAGAATTGGATATTCCATTCAAAAGATATAACGAATTTTTAAAAGTGTCAATCTACAGAAAATAGTAGGTATACTGTTCGAGCAGGCCGTAGTGCGGGGGTCACGGAGGAATTCTACCAATATGCGGCTTGACGGAACACAGTGGGGTTTTGGTCGGTAGGAATCCGACATAACCCACGGCCCCTCCCCCGGAGGCCGTGGGTATCTATGCAAGATTTCCCCACTAAAACAAAAAAAAAAAGGCCGTAGTGCGGGACGGGGTAAAGGTGATTTTCATGTGATTAAAAATTAAACCTATAGTCCGACCTGTAGTAGACTTTTCACTGTAACGATATCGCTATCTATGCGGGTGAAACCGCAGGGTATTGCTAGTTAGCAATAAATGAACTAGTTACTCGATAAAAAAAACAATATAATAAACTCTGCTCTTTTACGCATATCCAATTGGTTCACTGCTAATAATTTATTATTAAATGCAAAAAAAAAAAAAACAAATTGTGTAGAATTTATCCTTCCAAATGTAAAAAAGGTGAAAAGGGATATTATTTTAAACGGGGAGGTATTATACCCTGTGGATTCCACTGTTTTTCATGTGATTGGTTTGACACTAGATGAGAAGCTACAATGGGGGGCCCATGTTGCCACCACCGCTGCTAAGCTTAGTTCAGCTGCATATGCAGTTCGAAGAATAAGGCATCTCACCGATGAAGACACGGCTAGATTGGTTTATTTTAGCTACTTTCATAGCATTATGTCCTATGGAATTCTGCTATGGGGCAGGGCTGCAGATATAGAAACTATATTTATATTACAGAAAAGAGCCATACGCTCTATATATTATAATTTACGTGCTAGGGACTCACTAAGAGATCTCTTTAAGAATACTGGTATCCTCACTGTACCATCACAGTATATATTTAATAATATTTTATATGTACACAAAAACGCAGACTTACACACAAGAGTAGGAGATAAGACACCGTTATGGCACAAGGAACAGAAATAAAATTGAAATGCCATTTTACCGGTTGGCTAAAGTTAAAAATTAATTTATGGGCCAAGGTATACTTTTTTACAACAGAATTCCTCATAGTATTAAAGAGTTTAGTAGTGCTAAATTTAAAAATTATGTAAAAAACGTATGAGTTCAGAGAGCCTATTACAGCATTAAGGAATATATGGAAGATAAAAACCCATGGAGGGTTGTCAGAGCGAAAACGAATAAATCTCATTATAATTTTTTATCAAGTTTATATAATAAATATTATTTATCGAGTAACTAGTTCATTTATTGCTAATTGATTATTTAATTATTTAAATATATAAAATTATTTGATTACATACTTATTCGTTAAAAAATATTGATACTGAATGTTTATTTCAACTCAACTCTTATATTGAAGCGTAATGTCGAATAATTAAACTCAAACTCAAACTCAAACATTTATTTATTCAATTAGACTTCTTCCAGAAGCACTTTTGAATCGTCATTACATTCTTTAAATTTACCACCGATTCGGAAAGCAGTATCTATGGAGAAGAACCGGCAAGAAACTCCATAAAGATATCGTCATTTCCTCTCAGATGAAAATTTGTGAGTGAGAGTGTTAAAAATATATTGATGCGATAAATAAAAGAATCAGCTAGCAATAAGTTGAGGAAAATCTAGTCAGCTGATGCATATAAATTGGCAATAGATGCTTCTGTCTAACTCCTATGTAATAAGTTTCAAAGTATCAGCTGACGGTTTTTCCACCAAGATACAGCCAGCTGACTTATATATTTATCCACAGTTACATATAAGCTATCATCAGGTAAATTTTTGTTTGAGAGGAAATCACGGAAAATAATATTTTTTTTTTTCATGTTCGAGCCACCAGCTGACGTATAATACACCATGCTGTAACCAGCTGATTATTTTTTTTCGTTGAGATATTGGGTTAGCTACAATTTGACAAATTTTTAGCTGAGAGGAAATGAATGAATGTATTTTTTTTTCCTACGTGCGTGGGAGGCTACAGCCGCGCATCCCCCCAACCGAGCTCCAGCTGACGTTCACGAGGCTTTATAATACTATACTCTGATGCATTTTACTAATTACCGCTTGAGAGGAACTTGGTCATAAAATCTGCTTCTGGCTCCCTAACCACTATGTTTGTTTCATTTTAAAAACCTTGTCTAATTAATTTAAATAATGCTTATAAAATGATATGAAATATCCAAAAGTAAAAATATTCAAAGAAAATAATGGACATTACTCTGAATGTCTGAATATAAAACCGATAATCACGTTACGTAACTTAAATTGATAAATATTGAATTATAATAATTATAATAAAAAGTACGGTCGTCTCGGATCGATAGTTAAGAATGAGAAATTCCGCCTAGTTCTTTAGTTTGTTCTCTTAAATAAAAACAATGAAAACTAAGCATAAAAATATTTAGTTTATTGACGATTAAATCGATGAAAATAATGACTAATTCCTATGGATTAGTCAGATATTTTATCGAAACTAATGTGTTATTGTTGCCTTTTGATATGAAATAAAAATATTCTATTTCAAAAGGCAAATACAGATATTTAATAAATTTGCAGAAGATTAAAAAAAAGTGAAAAGAACAAATTTCGAAACTATAATTATTCAAATATATCGGTTACCATAGCTCACAGTGCAGCTCGGATATCTTTAATCGATATTTTAAATAGTGCTTCAAAAATAAAATATGAATTATTAGAAGGAATAAGTAGATGCCAAAAGTCTCAAAAGATGAGGCCAATGTAAATTTAGACAAGAAAATAAAACGTGATTAATAGACAATAGCGTAGAAAGAACTAGGCGGCAGTCGTAAGAGTAGGTTTTTATTGTATTTAAAAAATATAAGCACAAAATGTCTCTGGACTATAATCCAGAGGTGGCGCGAACACCCTGTGATGACGGGTGCCTTTATAAAAAAAAAAAAGAGTAGGTCGCATTCGAAGCGTCCCACGGCCCGCCTGACCGCGTGTTCCTGTCCCGCCCCAGTGTGGAGCTGCAGAAGGCGAATCTCGAGGGGGGGTCGAGTTCGGGCGGGAACACGAGCCCGCTCGCGTCGGCCATCCCGCTGGCGCAGTTGCTCAGCAAGAGCGGGGCGCTCGGGGCCCTCAGCTCGCTGTCGGCGCTGGGCGGGCTCACCGACCTGCTGGCCGGCGGGCCCGCGCCCGTGCAGACCACCGGCGTGCACCGCGCGCACAAGCCCTTCCGCCGCCACGACGACGAGCCCGCCAAGACCTCCAAGGAGCGCAACAAATACAGCCCCTACTAGGGCGCTAGATCCCCGCTCCCCGCACCGCGCACCCTGTACACTGTATGGATGCGGCTTAGCTTGTGGCTCAAAGTGACGGATCACAATAAAATATTGCTTACAATTCGAATCTAGAGTCGTAATCACAGAACATATAAAATAGGTTAGAAAGGCCTTGTAGGCGGGGCAGACGCGCCAAGGATATGAGCACTGCTCACATCTTCATCATGCGTATGATTCGTTCCATTTTAAATCGCGTGATCGCGCGGCGCTATGATTGGCTAGATTTGAAATTGCAAATATGTGCGTAAGCGGACTTGCGCGGACTTGGCCACACCCACAGGCGACACCGGTTCTTATAGGAACTGCGAATTATTGCCATTCTAACCTCTTTTATATTATGTTCTGTGGTCGTAATAGTGAATTGAGTATGCAGTGATATATAAATATCGCATAAAAACAATATAACGTGGTCCAAAGAGTGTTCTATTTTTCCAAGAAACTACAATTTTAAGCGTTCTATATAGTGTACATAGTGCAGGAGTAATGAAATGGTTGGTCACTTTAAAAATGTTCGGGATTGAATTATGAGACTTGCGAAATGTGAATTGTAATCTACATAATTGATTCCTAATTTTTTTTTATTAGAGCGGGCTCCAAGGAGATGTTCGTTTGCATAAATAGCGGACCTAAATCTGACTTCTGATATATATTCTATAGATCCCAGACATCCTATAGACAGATGTTGCCAACCAGTTTTGTGGTCCCCCTCCCCGCACCCCGGTAATTAAATATGGCATACAAATAAAAAAATAAACATTTCCAAAACATGCCGCGTGGGGTATCAAATGAAAGAGCTTATTGAGTAGATCACGAATATATAGCATACTATAACATTTCTTACACTTTCTCTAAGATTTTTTAGAAAATTTACGAAAATGCTCCATTTTTGAGTTAACTTTAAACCACTAAAGATTGAAAACTCATGAATATATTTTTTTAATTATTATTCTAAATAATTAACAATAGTCCATTGTATTACGATTCAATAGTTCGTACAGTGAAATAGTTGCATGGGGGAGTGGGGGGAGCATTCAAAGATGGCGAGTATATTTTCAAGTTTATGCCAGAAATAAAGGCCTAATACAAAAATATCGGTGTCAGGGCTTAGAATAATTATCTCTGCACTGTCTTTGTGTTTGACTGAATGAAAAATATGGCAGAAAATTCTTGAATCAGCCTCTGTGTGATTAGATTTGGCATAAACTTGAAAATATACTCGCCATCTTTGGATGCTCCCCCCACTCCCCCATGCAACTATTTCACTGTACGAACTATTGAATCGTAAACAATGGACTATTGTTAATTATTTAAAATAATAATTTAAAAAATATATTCATGAGTTTTCAATCTATAGTGGTTTAAAGTTAACTCAAAAATGGAGCATTTTCGTAAATTTTCTAAAAAATCTTAGAGAAAGTGTAAGAAATGTTATAGTATGCTATATATTCGTGATCTACTCAATAAGCTCTTTCATTTGATACCCCACACGGCATGTTTTGGAAATGTTTATTTTTTTCTTTGTATGCCATATTTAATTACCGGGGTGCGGGGAAGGGGACCACAAAACTGGTTGGCAACATCTGTCTATAGGATGTCTGGGATCTATACAATATATGTATATCAGAAGTCAGATTTAGGTCCGCTATTTATGCAAACGAACATCTCCTTGGAGCCTGCTCTATATGTTCTGAGCGCCGTTAAATACGCGCCTAGCTGTCAAAAAGTATGTGTAGATTCGCAACTTCGCGACGGCCGTTTTGTTCTAAGATTAGACGTATTGAAAATTCTTTAGTTTAGTCGAGCTTATAATTAACAAATATGTTTGAGCTCAAGTTATTACACGAGTGCTCCGAAACTCGCAGTAAGTAGAGCTTTTGGCTCTTTAAAACTTTTGTATGGCTCGCAATGAGTCTGTGAGGAAAACTAAAAATTTGCGTTAGTTTGAGCGTGTATTTAAAACGCGATGTTATTGTATGACGTATAACATGTCTAACTTGATTAATAAGTTATATTTATTATCATAATTAGTAGCTACGGTCAGTTAAGGAAGGAATATATGCGCATAAAATCCTATCTATAAAATATTATAATTATTTTATACTTTTCAGTATTAACCAATTTTTAATGCAAACTTACACGGACAATGTTGCACGTGTGAGCATTGTATATAAAACTATTCTATATTACTTTGCATTTTTTAAGACGAACAAATACAGCTAGTTGTAAATTTCACTTGTAATCGAAACATGATTATTTTTCTATCTGTTACTGAACGCAATATCATAATTATTATAACTCATCTCTGATACTGGAGCGTACAGTTCCTACATTATGTCGTTTTACATTTATAACTGTGCTATTATTATATGTATATATTTTTATACTTTCTTGGCTGATCGTAACTAGATTCTCACTTTATAGTCGTTTGTGACTAAAGTCATAGTTTTCGATATCGCTGTTAGGTGATGACGAATTTGAACTGAACTCATCCAAAGAAGTCGAGATGTTTCATAAGTCCAAAAGGACACGCAGTTTTATTTAGTTTTAAGTATAAAGTCTTATTTCAACGTATTTATTATATAATTATGAAATTATCTGACCAAGGAAGAAATGGAAATCTCTTTGATGAAAAGGAACGGTTATTAGATGTGAATATTGTAAGATATACTTATGTCTGAATATAAGTACAATACTATCGATAAAAGGTTATTTTGTTAACTCAAAAAATGATAATGCAATAAACAAGGCAATAATTATACCATTTATCTATTCACTTGGTTGTAAAATACTAATGTTATACATGAAAATATGAAGTAATTGAACATTTTTCAAATCAACATCCAGTCATTTCTCACATGTCAATTGTCTCGCAGAGACAATAAAAATGAGTAAAGGCAAATATTTTCTTTATTATTAAATCGAGGACAATCAAAAGTAATATGACTTACAATGACTAGGGATCGTGACAATAGTAGTAATATACATAAGGAAAGCTTATAGGCTGTAAAATTTACAGAGCGCTTCGTATTAGAGTCTAAATGAGCCGAACTACAGGGTGTATAGTAAAGACATCAAACTATACTTCATTAAATTAAATGGATATGGTATGTGAGCATTTGTTAGGCATACAAGTATTACTGTAAAGTAATTTAGTATTTTATGGATGTTATGACCAAAATTGTATTTTGTAATACGAATATAAACGTAATACAACTTTCATTTCTTTAGTTATCTGTGGCGGGATGAAGAGAAATCAATTTTTATTTATACAATATGACAAAGTGTTTTACAGTTGAATCGTTTAAAGTATCTTGAAGTATCGTTTGGTGACTGCAAGTACATGTTGACTCTGATTATTTTTAAATTAAAGATGTAGTTTGTATTGAAATAGTTTAGAAATATGAAAATACGGTTGCCGTAAATATTTTATATTTATAACAATCCATTATAATAGAACAAGTGGTTTGGTTGAGTCTCGTTTATAAGAATATTTTTTTTAATAAATTGGCATTGGCATGGCATTTTAACATTTCATTTATTAATTTTGAAACCACTTTTTCTATTGTAAAGGGAAATAATTTGCTGTTTATTACATAAATCGATCTTTTTCTTATCGTAAATAACACTTTAATGTTTATCTCTTATATTCACTTAATAATAGTTTTATTATTATCGTGTGTTTGCACAATGATTGAGCTGATTCAAATTTTTACATTATTTATAATGGTATTAAGAAAAATTCATATAGAGTTAGTACGGAATATTTTGTATTCCGATGAGTAAAGGCAAGCGAAGTCACCGAGTTAGTGTGCATTAGATCGTTAGCGTTAGATAGTCGTGCCTTCGCGTTGCCTTTATCTCATCCGATAAGTTAGAACTAACATAAAATCGAGGTCCAATTCGAACGTGTTTAACATTAGATGTAGATGTGACTAAAAGCAGATTATTTGCCTGCCAATGTAATTTTATTTGTAATAAAAATCATGTTATTTTTAAGGTAGTAGACATTTTCATAACTTTTCAGGAATCTTATTACTCGCTAGTAAATTTAAGGAAAGATATTGTTTTTAGTACATACTTAATAAAATCATAACGATAATTGTGTTTTCATTTCCCTCTGACTAATGCGTGTATTCGTCAAGCACAGGTTAAGTGTTATAATGTAAATGTAAAAGACTCCTTCAAGACCCACGCCATTTCCTGCCTACTCAGGCACAAACACTTCCCGTGATACCTGAAATGCTGAATTTTGGTTCACCGAGAACCCACATCCTACAGCTCACCGGACATCCACATCCCGGTAAGACGTTTCCTTTACATTTTAATTTGCGTCCTAGTTATATCCATTAATCTGATCACGCTAATCTTTTAAATCACATCGACACCGATTCAATTCTCCTACACCAGTTCGATCCATCCAATGCAGTGTTATCACTAGACGTGTTCTCGACGCCGCGTGCGGCATCGTTAGATTTTTAGATTCACTATGTCTATCGGAGGTATCCCGTTGATGTTCGAACGGCGCTGGTGTTTCAGGATCACGATGGAGACGGCCGGCCTGCCGCTGCCCGGCTACCACTACATCGCGCCCAACCACATAGTGAAGGCGCCGATCCATTGAATGGGGCTGCGCGGCGGGGGGGCCCCGCGCCCGCCCGCACCCCCGCCGCCGCCCGCACCGCCCGCCCCGCCCGCCGCTCTCACTCCCATCTACTTCTTCAAGTGACACGATCCAACGCGCGAACAAAAATGTTCTCTGGGGAGAAGCGATTGGCGATAGCCGAATGTATGTTTACATTTGTTACGAGTTTATAAGTATTTTAGATATTCTTATATTTATTCTCCACTGTTCGATCGATCGGAGGGCGACGTGTCGGTCGCGGAATCGATCGTCTGAAAGTTAAAAGATAAGATTTTTGAACGTATTATTTTTAAATTTGAACGACCGACGCCCGACCGGGGCCGGTGAACGACGGCCCGAATCTCGTTCACCGCTCACGGGCCGCGTCGCGACATCGGTGAGTTGATCGAATTTACTATGGATTTAAGCGATCAAGTGTTTCAATCGACGGCTGGATTCTTTTAAAACGGTCGGCGAGGTGCCGATCGTGATCGTAATGTTCAAATGATATTTATTGAAGCGAGCGTCGGCGTAGGAGTAGATGCGTTACAATCGACCTCGGACCCGCTGACGTAGCGTAGTGTTAGAATAGCGAACAGAGTGAGAGGGTTAAAGACAATATTTGTATTAAAAATAATTGTAATGACCTACAAATTTAGGTGTTACATTCAACATTGGTACGATCTGGTCATACATCGTTGAGAGTTGTTGAGCTCTTGAATCCTTGTACAAATATCCACTCGACGATATAGTTATATATATGATGTGAATACGGCTATGGCCAGAGCGTAACAGATGTCTAACTGCTGCGTCGACACAGAAGTGCGCAGTTTTGCAACCGGTGGGATCAAATCCTTTAAGAAACTTACAATAAAAGAGGGGACAGAGAAGACAAACGTTAACAGTATATCGTTTTATTTGTATATGATCACAAAAGACATTAGGTATGTAAAAATAATGTTGCTAATTGTGATAGTCTTCTAACTTATCGTACATAATAAACAGATCTCTCATTATAAACGCGTTGTCGGTATCGGCTTCTGAAAATTTAAAGTCGAACAAATACTTAATATTGGTTTAGGGATCAAAGCCAAAGATTGTTAAAGTTTTTTTAAACATTACGAATGTTGTGCATTAATACTAAATTATTCTCAGAGTAGTAGAGTAGTGACTTATATGTATGAAATTATGTTCGTTTATTTTATTACCCTCTCCAGACTGCTCATTATAATATTTAGATCGACAATGTAGATAGTTCAGCGTTAAGCTATATATTTCTCAAATAAATAAAAACAAAAAATTAAAAAAAAATATTAGGATAGTATTAATTTAAGACTAAGACCACAATACACTGATATCCAATGAGAGGAAATTGTTTTACTAAACTAGTGCCACATCACAAACGAATGTGCCAAAAATAATGGGTAGCTGAAAAGTACATGGTATTTAAGAATCTTATACCTAGTAAATTAATTAAAACTATTTAATGTCGCATTGTCGATGACATAATATATATATTAATATGTAAGTAACTAAATGTTATTAATTTAAACCACAATTCATTATTTTGCACCGTAGATATAAGATCTGTATAAGTAAGACTCACATATTTTAAATACATATCCTTCGAACATATTTCTCCCTTAAGTCTTCCCCTTTAGTATTTCAAAAAAAAAATAAGTGAATTTTTATTAAAATTGTGCCAAAGTTGAATCTAAAAGAAAAGTTTGAATGTGGCGTCGTTGTATGTGAAATTGTAAATTGTGTTGAAGTCGTCGTTTCGTGCTAGTCAAATTGGTCTGATGATAAAAAGCAGAACAACATTTATTATAATCTAGTCAAAATTTATTTCAATCGTTAATAATTACTATCATTATTTAATTCGTGCAAATTATCTGAACTTTACGTTCGACATTATAAAAATTATTATCTTTACAAGTTCTTTGCTTAATATTTTTACATTAGCAATAAAGATGATAAAATCAATTATTTATATTATTGTGTATTGATATACAGAATTGCTAATTAAGCGATGTATGGAGCTTTGTACATGTAAGTACCACAGGTATAAATAGAATTTAATCCGTAGAAATAACTTTTTATCAGGAAAGAAGTATGTGAATAGAGAGAGGAAATTTTATAGCTGTGATGAACGTTTTGGTATGCACTTTTGTGCAAATGATGTCAGCTTAAGTGGTCGGTAAACGTTAGTGAGGGTAGGCTCTTTGTGCAGGCTTGTCACCGGGATCGTGTGATCGCACATTGCAAATGTGTAGTACAATCGTTGTATTATCGGATAATTCATGTAAGACACCTTTTAAAAATTGTAAAATCTTCCACAATTTTTTCTTACACGGTCTTACTAGATATAATTCTAAAACTTCAATTATCCCCGAAGATATTCTACGTAATAATAATTGTAACATGTGTTACTTAAATTGGTGTCGTTAAATGGTGTATTTAGTACAATGCAATTTTAATATTGATAGGAGTATTAGTGTTAATTTGATATGTGTATTACGTTCATATAGTTTTGCAATAATTATAGCAAGGAATGTAATCATATTAGACTAGATGTTATTCGTTATTGTTAACGTTACTTTTGATTTGCTCAATTATTTAAATATGTATCTAAGCGTAATTTAGCGGAATTTGACATTATTTGTATACGATTGCTTTATTTTGAGATTGACGTGGAAAATAAGGATAGTTGTATACGCAAGTAGCCCTGATAGTATCTTTTTCAGGAGGAATTTGTAATTGCTCAGTGTTCATGTATTGTATTGATTTGTATGTATGCTCACAGAGACGGCCGTTTAGGGGCTTATCGTTTCAACAGAATTCATGTTTCAAAGTTGCAAATTTATTCTTATGTTGAATGGATAGAATAATTAACAAATTTTCCGATAAGTTTTTGATTTCCTGCCTTTATTGTTTTTGTTACATCTAATTTTTATTATATTAATTAGCCTTTATTGACAGGGTCTGTTTTCGCCATAATATTATAGTATTAAATCCAATTTTAGCAAATATTTATACATTAAATGTATTTTATTTTAAATGTTTTTTCTTGTTAGCACTGAATTTTTTAATTCGTAATGCACATTTTTAATCATCTCCTTCGGAGTTTGTGGTTGTCGTATTAGAATGGTTGAAATTAAAAAGAAAATCGTTAAATTTAAGAACCAAATTGTTGAGATAACCTTATTTACTCCATCGCAGAGTATTTACAAAAGAAAAAAGAATCGCTATATTGTATTTTACAGAAATGCAGACTTTATAAGTTTGGATAAAAGAGGGTTGTGTAATTTGTTATTTAACTTATACAATATATAAAAAAAATCGCTTTATTCTTTTCACAGTAATTACCACTCAGTAATAATTATCCAACGGAAGTAGACCAGGGTAAATTCTTAGCAATCAATCACAAAACATTCATAAAATGTTTAAAATTAATATCTGTATCGATATAGTAATAAATTTCAGACCATTTTCTTTCACATAGACGCATTGTGAACCGGGAACAGTCAACGGTATAAGCTTATGGTTAGGGAGCCAGGTGCAAATTTGGTTAACTATTTCCTCTCAAGAGATAATTCGTCAGACGCATGAGAGTATAGTATTATAAAGCCTCGTGAACGTCAGCTGGCGCTCGGTTGGGGGGTGAGCGGTTGTAGCCTCCCACGCACATAGGAAAAAAAATACATTCATTCATTCATTTCCTCTCAGCTAAAAATTTGTCAAATTGTAGCTAACCCAATATCTCAACGAAAAAAAATAGTCAGCTGGTTACAACATGGTGTATTATACGTCAGCTGGTGTCTCGAACATGAAAGTTAAATTTCAAGAAAAATTTATTTTCCGTTATTTCCTCTCAAACAAAAATTTACCTGATGATAGCTTATATGTAACTGTGGATAAATATATATGTCAGCTGGCTGTATCTTGGTGGAAAAACCGTCAGCTGATACGGGAGGCTACAACCGCTCTTCCCCCCAACCGAGCTCCAGCTGACGTTCACGAGGCTTCATAATACTATACTTTGATGCATTTTACTAATTACCGCTTGAGAGGAACTTGGTCATAAAATCTGCTGCTGGCTCCCGGACCATTATATATTGTGGTATACGAACAAATTTATGATTTTAATGAAGTGGGCTGTGGCGTCTCGTTTTCCGTTTTAGTATTAAATAATGACTGAGTATAGTAAGAATGTCAAATTGCTAACAATCTATCAATCTTATATACTGCTGCTATTTAGATAAGCATTTAACTATTTATTTATCACCAGTTTTTATAATGCAGTATTTATATATGCGTTTATTTTTATATTAGAAAGCCCACGCACCCTACTGATTCTAATTCAAATAATGTAAGTTACAATACACTCAGAAATTTTTGGTATTCTGACATATTTAATTGATGTAGCATAATAAATATTGAGATAAATGTATTTCCTTGCATGTGCTACAAAATGTTTAACGTAATTACACTCACTTCGTAGATTCTTCTTTTAATAGTGCAATCGATGTTCACTCGTCATATCTTTATTAAATATCAATGTAATTGTCGACATATCTAATCGTTTTGTGAATTGAATTGATTCATGTTTATAAATATAAATGTTGTACTTACGGTTACAGTATACTGTCATTCACATATTAAATTGTTTGTTTTCATTATGTTATTTCAATAAAGTGTGTACATAAAATATATTTGTTTTATTTACGATTTAATCTTTCCTCCTTATTACTATAAGAGGGTACTAAATGAAATTGTGTATGACCGGAGTAATTACCGGTTTCCTGGAGATCTTTCTTTATTCATTTATGACGAAATCAATGGGAGTAACTATTGCTTTTTTGATTACCTTAACTTGAAACTTCACTATTTCAACAATACGGCTTGGTGTAAAAAAATCTGAGTCTTGTAGTTTTCATTAAAAATTTCTTCTAAATGGGTCTTGTTGTTTATCCGTAAAAGTGTAACCAGTAGACTGGCAGTTAATATTATTATCAGTTTACTACCAAATGCTCAATTCATAACTGCGCCATTTAGGTATGTGTGTGACTTATTGAAGGATAGATATACTTAGATACATTACACCACAGTGTAGTACTTATATTAGTAAGGGTAGACACTTGGTAGACACAAATAATGTCACCGATTGTGTGTCAGTTTGTTGCCGTGAATAAAAGTGATTGCATCACCATCCTTGTGTTTCACCATAATTGGCGACGAGGAAATAGTATTTCACACATAATATAATATTATATAGTACAAAATACGAACGTGTCAGTATTACCCCCAGAATAAGAATAAAATTGCAAAATATTGTTTTTATTCACAGTTCAGACTCAATTACGAATAACAAACAAGTAACGTCTCTTTCACATGTAGGATTTTGATGATACCTACTTGGCAAATAAATAAATTTTTAGAACTCGTTGGTACGAGTGAATATTGCTATTAGGTAAAATAATTAATCTTTACTAAGAAGGTACTATTTATTATTAATTCGCCTACCCAGGAGAAAACTACGAATCGAAGTGATTGGAAAATATATACTTAATATGAGCTGAACCGGTGTTTTGATGCTCGGACAATTTTTGAGTATAATTATTAATTATATTGATATATACCAAACTAGCCGCTCCGCGCAGTTTCACCCCCGTGGCTCCTCTCCTGTTGGTCGTAGCGTGATGGTATATAGCCTATAGCCTTCCTCGATAAATGAGCTATCTAACACCGTAAGAATTTTTCAAATCGGACCAGTAGTTCCCGAGATTAGCGCGTTCAAACAAACAAACTCTTCAGCTTTATAATATTAGTATAGATTACCAACCATAAAGTTATCATCCGTTTAAAAAAAAAGTCGTGCGCCTAAAAGAATGAATACCATAACTAATAAGGGCTTGACATATTATTTCGTTTGTATTACAACAGATAATACTAATATGTAATACGATACTATGTATCAGATACCGCTCTAGTAAATAAAGCATATTATCACAGACTAATAATAATATACTACGTATACAAATATTATCATGAATGTGGGTAAGACGTTGGACAATAAATAACATTTCTGATAGCTTAGGTAGTTACTCCTATCCTACACACTACCTAGAAATATTCATTCAAATCCGTTACATAACTGAGTTCATCTTCTCACTATAATCGCTAACCTTGGCTGGTAATATCTTCTTAATCAATAGTTGGAAATAAATAACGTCATTAAACTATAGGTAAGTAAGTTACTTGCCTACGCTGTACAGCGTGGGTGTAGAATGAAGATGGTAGAGCATTTTGTAACTTATAGTATCTACATTTTTTTTTGGTAAGAAAATTCTTCAAGCATCTTATGACACGACGAAGATTCTGAATAAAAATTAACATAGCATATTAAGTATAAAAATTAGGATCCATTATTCTCTACTCTCCGTATCCAGAAACAAAAATCTTTCCATAAAATAGCTCAGTCGCAACGCATAAGAAAACCAAAAAACACATTGCGTATTTGTAAATCCTGCATACAAATGGAATATGACCCTGACTCGCAATACGTTTTAAAAACTGTTTTTCAGCAAACTGAATCTCTCATGGTATAATACAGTTTGATTCTTAAGTAACTACGTATAATAGATGTACGTATCTAATATATTATGGATTCAGAATTAAACACAACATTATGTAAACTACAGTAGCTACAAAATGTTACTAAAATATGTTTCAAGCTGAATTTGAATACGAATATATAGGTAGGTACCTACCTTACTACTGCTCGTATGAAAAGAAAAGCTTTTATTTAGAAGACAAAGCAGAAGTCAGAACCTGAGTGTACTGTTACACGTAAGTACCTAAAATCTTTTAGAATTCAAGTTTCAGGCATTTTTGCTGTTACTAGATATTTAAAGTTAATTAATTTAAAGTATTAGGTATCCCATATTCATATAGAAAATTAATTGAAACTGTTCTCTTGAAATATTTACGAAAATAGAGCTAATTTTACATTCAAGTCAAAGTCAGAACATGTGCCCGGTCGTTACCCTGAACAAAACGTTAGAGCTTTTCTCTTAGCTCCAAACGAAGTGCACTTTCTACGAATGAGATTGGATGACGTCAACGTTTTCACATTAAGGTCATACAAATTAGTTCTTAGTCATAATTCTATGATTGTTTTAAGACAAATGGTTAAAAATAGAGTTTTGTAGTTAGGTAGAGACATAATTATTTTTAAATAGATACAGACTTATCCAATGTTTATAGAGTATAATAATTTTGTTCGTGTTTGTATCTAATATCAAAAATCTTCTTGTACCTAATCTTGTTTTCTTGAATAGGTATTAACGTAAGTAATGTTTATTTGTTCTCATAATAAGTAGGTAGGTACCCCAGTATCAAACCGGACAATGTTGATCTAAACCTATAATGCAGGTATATTTTATTAATATTAATCAAGATAGTGGCAATTTCAATTATCGTATATATAACTAGACTCCAGTGGCTACTTACCTACTAGTGTGTACTAATACCACAGTATTACCTACAATATTATTTCCTATATAGCTATTGTACTTAATACTGTGCTAATACAGTCTGTAGCGCTATGTCCAATGATACAAGTAGGTACGTAGGTACCTAAATTTTACATTATTTTATGAACGTAATAAATAATTCACGTCCGGAGCAAAATATGAATATAAAATAAATAAAAAACCTAGATACCATTATAATGTATTAGTGTCCAAGGATGGTTATATCTACCCGTATCTGCTTTTCATACTAAAATATCCAGTTAAAGCAAGAATAAATTATACACTATCGCACTGTAATTAACTAATACAAATGGAACTGTAGTAGTTATTATTATTGCCAGTAGGTAAATGATTACAACTCGTAAGTAGGTACTGCTATCATAATTAATCTTTTACAAAGGACGATCAATAATTAATTATATAGGCAATTCGCCTAATAAGTAACTAAATATTATGTCCGAATATTAAATAATGATCGATTTCTTTGCTTTTAAATTTATCCTTTCGCAATCACACCAATTTAAAAATTTCACTTGAAAATATATTTCATGGATTGCATGATGCTTTGTGCTGTAGGTAGATTAATATGGTACAAATATTATTAATAATGGTATGTACTATGTGCCTACTGTTAAATCTCTGCTGAAACAGGCTGGAGAAAAACATTTTAATAAGTAGGTACCTATTTCTACAGACATCCATATAATACAGGAATTCACAATGAAAAAACAACACCTTTTTCGCCTCGCCTTCGGCCTTGGATAAAAAGGGTTTACAAGAAATTCTTACATTGATATTAGACTTACATTTGGATTTCCCGTATTAAAGTTAATTAAATGCTTAGGAACAGTAGATAGTTTATATATATCAAAGTCACCTTTTTACCACAAAAATAATAAACCTACAAGGAGCTTATTCAATCCCGATCAAAAATTTCTGCTTAGAAATATAAAGACAATAATTATGATAAGTCACATCACGCATGGTTTGTCCGTATTGTAAATACCTACCTATTTGGTGCTCTGAAAAGCCAGTTTCTACTGCCCTATTAGTTGAAAAGATTCGATTAATCATGCAAATATTGATTGTAGCGTTTCCGCTACAACAACCGAATAATTTATTTTATATGTTGGTTTTACTATCACTTACCTGCATGAACAATGTACCCTACAATTATAGAGGTTACTACAATTTACCTCCTCAATTGTAATCTACATGATTTTTAATTTATCTTTAATTCCTGTTAAGTGGTTGGTATATAGAAGATAAGTCCGAAGGGAAGGAAGTACCTAAGGTACTAGGTACATTCAATAAAATAATTTATTCAGTTGTAAAATTTATCTTTCGACCGGTCGAATAGTGACCCGAATCACCGACACGAGGCTTTGATTTCATGTCATAAATAATTAATAATTTAACATTGCTACGTAGTAACTTTTATGTAATATTTTATTCAATTCAAAACTTTCGAAAATTATAGAATTAAAGATATTTTTAATTATATTCATAGAGATAGAGATAGATTCATAGAGATTATATTCATCGTATTATTTTCATTCAGTTTTTTCAGCCTAATAAATTGAAAACTAGCGTAGTTAAGTTTCCTAGCAATATACTTAGAATATTATATTATAGAACCTAGTATTTGTATTATTATCAAGCAAAGTTCCACTTAGAAAATTGGATAACAATCGATTGTCGTAATGTTTATTTGTTCCCACATCACGTAAACGGCTTAACGGGATCCAACCAGTCTTAGCACAGAGGGATTTGGGAAACCGAACTTCGGGCGATATTATCATCAAATCATAATAAACTTATCGAAAATCTTACGATATTTGAAAGATTGTGTCTATTCTCACTAGTTAATGAATTCTTTGCTTTTTTATTTTGTTAGGAAAGTGCTACGCAACAGAAATTCTTAAGACAAAAAATACTCTACGAAACGAAGTCCTCAGTCGTTTATATTTGAATAATACGGAGCATGATAACAATATTTAAAGTTTCATTCCGTTTAAATAAGAATTTTAAATAAAAAGATCTATTTATTCGATATCACATAGAATCATTGATTTCATGTATAAAATATGCGCACAAATAAAAGCTCCGAGGCCAAACATTGTAAGTATTCGCCTGCTGTTTTGCCATTATTGTAGTTCACGCGAGGTCTTAGCAATCTAACCTCTACAATGCTCTACTATTGACTTTCCACCACCCTCGTATGATAGTAAGCAGACGTCTTATTACTATTAAATTCAAACGATATTCATAACTAGAACTCAATTATTTCTATCTCTATAAAAATATATACCTAAGTACATGTTACGTAAACTGAATATATTAAAAATGGTAAAGAAATCAATGATCGACTGATGTAACGACAAACTCAGTATTTTTCTTGAAAATAACATCATAGAAGAAATGACATTAATCACGGCGTTCTAAAAGAAACTTCAATGTTATGATTATAATAAAATATTGTCTTGTTTTATAATAAGGAGACGAACAAAAGAAGTGTATCGGGATGTGAGTGCGCATGCCCGTCACTGCGCCACTCGGCAGAGCGCTGCCCCCTGGCGGACTCACGACGCAGTGAATTGCGTAACAAAGCACACTCGCCTTCAAACCTTACTGAAAACTTTCGTTCCGCGTGTGCTAACGGATCGCTGAAGCTTAAAAGGACAAAAAAGTTTTTCGCGACGCGAAACCTTCGTTTGAATCGAATATAATACGCAATTTAATATTTTGTGTTTCGAATTATTTTTTGTTATGGAAAATATTTCGCTTTTAATCAATTGAATACTGTGTAAAGTGTACCGATGTGTATTTCGCCGGTCGCGTATATTTTAACAGTGCTAACGTTTTGAGTGTGCGTGCTATTTGGTTTTGTTTCTTTTTGCTTGTAAGCGAGTGGTGGCAGCGGCGTCCGGTGGGACCGCGCTGGTGGTACGAAGGAATCGATACTGCGGTGGGAGCGGCAAAGGTAAACTTTTAACGTCTTCTAAGTTTTAAATAAACTGTTATTTAAATTATGTTTTGCTTATTGTATTGATAGTTGTGGTAAGTGGCTTTTTGTTAATTTATTTAACGCTCTTTTTAATTGTTTGTAGTTGTTACTTAGGAGTTCATATATAAATTAGCATTTTTTTTTTTTTTTATTTCAATTTTTTATGAAAGATCTACTTTGCCTCTTTTTAGCCTTAGAATGTTTAGTAATATCCTAATTTACGGTAGTATAAATTACTGTGATAGAGTGCTCGAAAAATTCCCTGCAAAACGGGCGTTTTTAATGAGACTTGCCAAAAGTTATGCGTATTACAATATTTTATCTGAACATCAAACTTTTATTACGTATTATTACTTGTCTATTGACATAAATTGTGTTTTGTAGAAAAATTGGGCTTAGGCCAAAGTATGACGTCAAATATCCTCAGAGAATTAGGTCACAAACAGGTCTGTCTGTGTCGATATAATCTTAAAAGGACAAAATATAGTACCTACTTATGTAATTCGCTTGTTAAACTTTACGTAGAGTTTTTGAATATCTAGATATTCTCAGTTTAAAAACATGATTATCTGAATTTTACTAAACTACTGCTTCTTTAGGATCTTAGGTAGTGAGTGTTAACATAATTTTGGTGTTTTGTAAAATGAAATGACCAATTGAATGTATTAAATGTACCGAAACCCGAATATTTATGGTGAGATTAAGTACCTCATACAGCTTTTACGAGTAGTCGTAGTGGAGAAAATAAACGGACGACTCAGATTTATTGTCAAAACTAGAAAATGTTTATTGCTGAATTGTAGCTACAATGTAGTACTTCGCTCGAGGAATAATACTTCATCTATAAACAATAGATAAACTAAATCTATGTATACTATCTTCCCAAATTTGTAATTGTATTTAACCTTCTGCTTTTCTTTTTTTGGTTGCTTAGAAGAAATTGCTGTTAAGCAATAAAGCCGCCAATTGCTTCTGCTTTGGCCTGCTTTTGCCAAACTTTGTGTGTGGAATATGTAAATAAAATAAATAAATAAATCTAAAGTACATATATACAGATGAAATATTAGTTATTTCACGGTCTTTATAACTATTTACAAATTCAAAAATTGAAATTTCTTAAAATAGGTACCTACAGCTTTGTTAAAAAGTGTAGAGACATATTCGTGAAACTGTTCACTGTTGCTGTGGTCAATTCGCATAATCAGATCAATCTTATTATAACCATATCTCTAGTCAATTTTCCCTTTTTGGAGTGGACTATGAACTTATTCTTTTGGGTTCCTACATAAAGGTCATCCAATTTCAACCAAAGCACGCTCCAATATCGGATAGAAAATTAAAGCTTCCGAATATATCTAGGTCTCTCGTTACAGCTTTTAAATTTTGCTGTCTTGTTCTTTTTGGAAATTCATATTTTTATAAGATCTACACAACTGAAACAGATTAAAATTTCTAATTTAAACGTTTTAAGATTAGACTGTATATTAAAAAATTCTCTTTTATTACATTTATTCCATGAACCTATTTAATTAAAAATATAAAGTGTTATTGTAAACATTCATAGTTATCTACTCATTACATCAGGAAGCTTATGTTCATTGCAGATATTACGAGTATAATCATTTTGATAGTAAATTTAATCTCTAAAACGAGCATAAAAACTTGCTCTAGATACAAGAGGGATTATGAGATTAAAAAATTAATTGAAAACACAAAGAAAGTAATAAAAACACGTTACTATGACCAATAACATTTCAACCACACATTGTATTAATATGCAGGTATGATGGAATGTTTAATGTTTATTTTGCCGTAGAGAGATACTCGGAAAATTACGTTGGTTTCGTGGAAAAAGTACGCATACTGTGTCATTTATTTATCGCCTCATCGTACTAGCAGAGTAAATTCGATCGTTACCTTAGAAGTGACATAATTTCATAAAAAGCTATAGGTACTTCCGAAAGAAGTGAAAGCACGAAGGTAACAGAATTTTAGCAGGAAAATTTTAATTTTCGTAACATTAGCATGTCGGTGTCTAAAACCCGTAAAATTTTCTCCTACCAAAAAGCTGCTCGATGTGATTAAAGAAGCTTTCACTTCTATAGTTCGTTGATATTATCAGTAATTGGCCCATATTCAGCCTGTGTCTATGATAGTGTTTTGCGAAAATAAAAATAAAAATTTATATCTCTTGTTTTTGTTTTGTATGCAAAGTTTAAATTTTCTAAGAATAATAGAAAATTACAAAACTCACTTTCATTTCAGTTGGGTTACACAAAAAATATAACATAATATACTATATAGATACTATGAACCACGCTCTTACGGAAAAATAAATATACGTACAATGTACATACCGAATATGTGCAATTATTAACATGGTACAAATTACTTATGTTAGTATTCCACGTTGGAATGACATTTCACGCATATTGGTCCGCCATGTTTTCATGTTATTTTATTACGTCTTTATTTTTGCTCATTGTTAGCGGAGAGAACAAAATAAAAACTAAAATTAAACTGAGTGCATTTTATTTAAATAACCAAATTGAGTTGTGTGTTTTTGTTATGTACCTTTGCTTTACTTCTTTGATACCTAGGTATATTGGCAAATAGCTGAGCTTTTATATTATACAATATTTTAAAGAAAATAATCAGAAAAAAACAATATAACCGCCTACTTGCTTTCTTGTGAAACACAATATAATGATATGTATATTTATGTCTTTGTCTAACGGTTAAGAGGTGATGCTCTATTGTTTAGTTATTTTTAAAGAACGTACGATCTACCAGCCCGTTCTATATAATTTACTACCTATAAATTAAACGTCACATTTCCATCAAAATATAAAGTCGTATTTATTTTACAGGATCATAAATCAACGAAAGAAAGTAGGTAAATTAAATATGTACATCGATAATCGCAATCTTTATGAAATGTCAAATACGTCGGACACATTATGTATGTAAATATGTTTGACATTTTGGATTACCAAGCTATTTCAGTTCGTATTTCTGAAATTGTATATTTTTACATTGATTTAGTCACGTTCATTACGCATTTAAAAATAAAGATGCAGTGTAATAATGTCTATTATTGGATTCGGCCTGAGCAAACGTCATACGTACTAGCGAATACTTGCTGACAATTATTCATTACAATCAATTAGCATTCCTCGGCCTAGTAGCAATTTGGTAATTAAGCGGTAAACAAACCATCATTTAGGAGACCATTCAATATTTACTTTTATGGCGACAATGTTGAGTACCTAAACATTGAAATATGTATCAAACAATACAAGTACATTGAAATATGTACAAGCAATAATAGAACTCTTCAATATTTGAACACGTTATTGGACGTTAAAATATGTGCCATACGTTCAATAGTGCCTAAGGTAGACAACGATCAGAATTGATTTCATGCAGGCAATAAAATGAAGCAATAATAGCGTATAGATGAAACGCTAGCGAATGTATTATTCAAATGAGTTTTTATAAAACTTTGTAACGATGAATGTTGTATTGGTATCGATTTAAAGTTCCACGAAGCCACTTTCTACTCAAATGATTGAAAGGTTGGTCTATATGATTAAATGATAAATGTTTCAAATGATCCAACCCTAACAACCAACTCTACATTGCAAGATTACTAAATAATAGGATAACCATTGAAAGGGTCAAACAAATTGCTTCATTAATCGATAGTCTCTACAGTTAAATAGGTGATTAGCCTTATTTTTCCCGCTTGACTCAGACTTTCTTCATTCCACTGGGAATCGGAAAAATCGGGACAGTTGTACTGGCTTTTGTGCGTGATTGCTCTCCTTTGAAACGGTTACGTGCAAACCGTTGTAGGTCATATACTTCTATCTCTCGGTCTCGGTCTAGCTATCCTAACGTTTCAAAAGGTTTTCTGACTTTTCAGAATAATTTGTAATAATGTGAGTCTATAGTGTGTTTGTCTAATGAACGATTGAAGCTGGCTTAAACTATTTTATTAATATTTTTACCATTACCAAAAAATTATTCGAATATGCGACAAATGAAATGATTATAAAGAACCTAAGTACTGGTAAGTAATAACGATGGATGAGCAAGTCTGCCTTTAGAATCTATCAAAGTTACTTATTACTTCTTAATAATTCCAATATAAAACATTTACATTCTAGATTTTACTTGTAGTTTTTAGCTCCATTAGCAAAATCGCATGATGACAATAATGATTACATTTTCTTTTACACTAAAAGATCACGAAATAATGCGCTTGCTCTATCTCTAGCTCTACGTTCGTTTGATGTAAATGCACTGTTATCGCAACAGAATCAAACTACGAAAGAATAAATAGATAGTTCACACTTAAAAAATTAATGAAAAATAACAAATATTTGTCACTGTAAGTACACAGTACGTTCACGATTCTATCCCGAATACTCATCAAACAGTGGCTTCATACACTGTTTGCATTAATTGTCTTGTTAGCACGCTCATTCTTTGAACAAGCTAAAAATAATACTCGTGTCTATATTTAGGCGAATGGTGTGTTTGTTTTGTTTAAACTTAGGCACGTTCATCCTAAATTATATATACTTACATGTCAAGTTTTCACGCCAAATTGTCATTTTAGATGATAAAACCGGGGTAGTTAGACAGAATTAGGTACGTAGGTGTTAGAAATAGTATCAACAATAATTTTGTAGTAATTTATTACTATAAGCTTTTTAACGATATCATATTACATTAATCATAGCGATACCTTGTAGTATACCGACGTTTATAATTTAAAAGACGAATATATAATTTTATTCGCTACAATAATCATACATTCTACGTAGCCCGAGGTACGCGCCAATAACTTCAAAGGAATTGTCTGTAAATTATAGAAGAGGTTAACTGGAACTACTTGTGCATTGAATTAATAATACGTAGGTAACTTATAAAAAAATTATTTGAAGCTCATTTAAATATTTCTTTTAATTTTCTAAATAATAAATATTCAAAACGTAGGTATATTATAGGTACTCGTGGAATAATCCGACATTACAATAGGTAATCTACTATCACACAAACTTCTAAAACAAAGTTTAATATTATCTACTGATATAAGAAAATCAGATAAAAGTTATGCATAAGCATCAAAGTTTTAATTAAAATGTCAGAATCGTACTGACGATGAAGTTTAATGAGTTCCTAGCTCCAAAAAAATAAGAACGAAATGGAAATATAAGACTATGAAAAGAGAACTTGACCCTTAGGGCTAGCTTATGTTTTGGAAAGCCAAATACTGAAATTGCGACTAAACTCGTAACTGCATAAAATATTCACCATGGAGCTGGTACTATTCAAATTACACCAAACCTTATGAATAAGATATAACGAGACATCGAGATGAGAGAGTAGGCAAATGAAGTGGAATTAATGATAGTCATTATTTAAAGTTATCATAAAATGAGCAAAGGAGCTGTAGCGACCAAATACAATTACAGGACTAATATTGCGACCGCGGCTTCGCTTGCATTCCAGCTTGCATTTTATGCGTGTTGTAGGTAGGTATATCTACTAAATTCTTTCCTCTATTTCGTCATGTAACAATAAAAAATTGTCTGACTGCGTATCATATACCTAAGTCTTAGATCATTACCTAAGTTGATAATCAGTTTAGTATTTTGGGTTAAAAACATAATATAAGTTGGATTAGGATACGTATTGACAAACCTGTCTATCTAAAATGTTGCATAATAGATTTTTCATGAAACTGAGCAAAAATAAAATGAGTAAGAAAGCTTACTAAAGAGAGGAATAAACGGTATTTACGTCGTATTTTGATCTGATAGGTAGCATTCTAGAAATAGAGTGAGAATTTTATAATCCGTGAGAACTAACCTTCATTACTAATTCCTTCATTTTTATACCGCACTAACTTTTCAATCTCCGCCGAGGTTAAGTTTAAATTTTTCATCTGCAGTTGAGATTGGGGAAAAAAGATTAAAATTGCCTGTCGAAATGGGTCGGCCTATATTGGTTTCCACACAATGTTTTTTCCGGCGAGTCTAACGACCAAAAATTTAATAGCTACTCCGAGGGTACTTGTGTTAACGATGTTAGCATTTACCTCATTTTGGGTATGGTGGGAACTGCCATCGTCACCCTAATACATTATACATACATATATTATATAACAATGTTTCTAATTTTATCATTGTTTGTTTCGAAAATACAACATAAAGTATGTGTAAAGATAAGGTATAACGTAAAACGTTTCGTGGAAAAGTAAAATGAAAACCAAACTGCATTTTGATTTTATATAAAGGAAAATACAAGGGGATAAAATATTGGTTGACAAATAATTGTAACTAAGTAATTTAATAAACATTATTTTCTTTCTAGCAATGATTCTTTGAAAATTTTCGGCGCAAAATGTACAAAACCAACGAATTCTGTTTCGTAACGGTCGATACGCTGTGTTCGTGGAGGCTTAGAAGCTCATAAGCCTGGCTCCGTTCAATGAGCAAACGTGAATTTGATACAAAATTGCTTTGTGGTCGAACTTTACGATTATTTGTTATTCTTTCTTGTTTATGACACTGCACGAAAATAATTTCGTGTATTGCTTTTATTAGAACGAACAAGTCAACTAATATTTTACTTATAAATATTTTTTTACAAGGAAATCGATTGGTCTTTTATATTTTTGGATAGCCTTTAAGTGGAAATTTACTCGATCTGATCGATCTTTCAGTCAGTCTTACCTTATTTTCACTGCTTGTGAATAAACCCATTATTAATTCGATCAAGTTAAAGGAGCTCCTCTGACCTTTTCGTTAAAGCCTCGAAAAAGTAGGTACCGCCCTCCTGGCCGAAATTCGGTCACTACTAATGTTATTCGAATCCACCTAAATATTACACGCCAATTTTGCACAAAGAAAAATAAACATTCGTAACTACGATTATATCGATTGCTAAATTAAAAATATAAATTGTGAGTTGTAGAGGTACCTTCATTACGTTAAATATTGTAAAATTATACTTATTCATCAAGTAGGAGTTTCCATTTCAATTCACACGATACTGAAACTCGTCCTTTTTCATTAAACTGCCATAGATTGCAGAATCCCAAAGATGTTATTTATTTAGCCGGTTATCCGAGAGTATCCGGTTTTATTTTGAGCGCGGTAAACATTTGCTTTATAATTCAGGCCGGTTGTAACTTTTGTTCCACACCGATACTATTAAATCATTTTGATATAAAGACAAAAATAAATTACTAAAAAAGAGAATTAAAACTACTTCTACGAATCGAGCTTCAGTTGACCCAGCCGCCTAAACAATGTAAATTATGAAGTCCCTTGTCTAAGATTCAGGTCAAATAAAACTATAAATAGGTAGCCACGAGCCAACCCATAGTCCATTGCCTGATAACCTATATAATGCTAACGAATTGAAAAATATAAGTATCATACAATTGTTGATGTGATGATGTGAATTTACGCAAACATAATATAGGTAACTGAATCTGCTTTAAGTTTAGCTCTAAGATCCCCGACTGTTTAAAGATTGTAGTAGGTATTAAGTAGAATTTAATTTAATCAGATCTAATATTATGTAAAATATTATTAACTAATTACAACTATATTAGGTAATAAATATATATATAACCAATTACACAATTTAGGAAAAACAACGAATATAAATACAATTATTTATATTCGTTGTTTTTCTGCCTACCTCTTAAAGGTTACAAACGGGAAACGAAGTCAATAAAAATGGCAAGTATAATTAATCATAGTGAAATATTATAAAATGCAAATATCTGAAGCAATGCATATTAAATTTTAAAGTTGAACAACACATCCATCAAGCCAAACGGCGTGGAAAATAGTGTTAAACGATAGAGCGAGCATTAACATAATAATATTTCCCGAGGGAACACACGCCAGGGATAGATATAGGACCACTAGATTACCCAGATGGATTAACCCAACTTACCAACTATAACCAGCTATTGAATAGATTAAAATAATATTATTATGATAAATAACAAATCATAAAATTTGTAGTCCTATGTAGTGGAGGTATAAGCAGCAAAGCTTGAAACGGATACTAAATATTCTTCGTCCCCGTAATTTTTAGGGTTCCGTAGCCAAAATGGCAAAAACGGAACCCTTATAGTTTCGTCATGTCCGTCTGTCCGTCTGTCCGTCTGTCCGTCTGTCACAGCCGATTTACTCGGAAACTATAAGTACTACAGTGATGAAATTTGATGGGAATATGTGTTGTATGAACCGCTACAAAAATATGACACTAAATAGTAAAAAAAAGAATTGGGGGTGGGGCCCCCCATACATGTAACTGAGGGATGAAATTTTTTTTTTCGATGTACATACCCGTGTGGGGTATCAATGGAAAGGTCTTTTAAAATGATATAAAGTTTTCTAAAAAACATTTTTCTTAAAGTGAACGGTTTTTGAGATATCAGCTCTCAAAGTCGTAAAAAGTATGTCCCCCCCCTCTATTTTTATAACTACGGGGTATAAAATTCTAAAAAAAATAGAGGTGATGCATGCTAATTAACTCTTTCAACGATTTTTGGTTTGATCAAAGTATCTCTTATAGTTTTTGAGATAGGTTGATTTAACTGTAATTTATTATATTTGCTGCTACGGAACCCTTTGTGCGCGAGCCCGACTCGCACTTGGCCGGTTTTATTTAATTTTATTTTATTTGCACATGATGCTACTTTATAGCTTTAAACGTTTCAGTTTTATACAGTTCGAGAGTTGTAGAGATAGAACTAAAAGTTACAATGCGCTTATATTATAGAGTTTCATGGTAATCTAATACTTACGGAAAACGTTAGAATAACCTGATTGAAGTGAAAACTTAGACTTAAATTACGTTTTTTTTAATTTAAAATACTTGTTTTCTAAAATATTTGGTGCACCCCAGGAGATTAGATGTCTTCGCCCACTCTGTTGACTCTGGTTGACATTTTGTCGGAAAGTGAAGTGATCCATAATGAAGGTTGATACAATTATTGGCTGAAAGGTTGTAATAACATTGTTACCCCCGTATATGCTTTATGTAACAACAAATCGTGCTCTTCTGTATATGTAGACGTGATTTTCTTTCATAAATATACGTTGCTCTACCTAAAAAAATAAAATGCGAATATAAATAAACTGAATTAAATAGACAGGTATATTATTTAGTGCTTTATCGCGCTTTCTTAGTTTTAGTTTAAAAGAAGATGAAACATGATGTCGCTCTTTTATACCAATAAATAATAAATCTAAAATGAGGAATGTCTTTTATCTTCTATGAATTCTCGGAGCGAAGATTCTTAACAAGTAATTGTCTTCTGCTATACTATAACGTCGAGTAATTTTCTTTAGAAATCAACCCTTTCCTAGGTCGGTACTTTATGCAAAAGTCCTTGAGTCGAACATTTTAACATTATTAATCATAATTTCAGTTAACAAATCATAATTTGCCATCTATACAAGATTTAGGTCATTATTTATACTTGTTAAATGTAGGAAGTTGGCACGACACCATGCAAATGATCTTTATCGACTTACCATACCGCTTTCCGGAATATGCTTACTATCTGGGGCATGCGACGGGCGAACTATAATTAATTCACATTCGTATTGTACGTGAAGCCTACTTCAAGATATTTTGCCGATTGTCTAAATGCATTCTCTTATTTCATCGTCCATTGTAGATGTCGCTTGTAAGAGTTATTATCATAGAATATACAGCCGCGTTAATTACAGGGTTATAAATAATTGTTAATACTTATAAAAAGAATACCCAGAGGATCTGGATAGTAAGTTGAAATACAAAAAACAACATAAAACGAATACTCACCATAAATAATGTCATTTAGTTAACTCCCTGAGCTGATTATCGCTTTTATTCAACTGTAGCACGTTTTATTAACATTAGATAATACTTTACTAGTGCATATGTCGTTTTTGATATTTATATGTAATGAAGTTGCCCTATTGAATCATGCCTGAGCTCTACCTACTCTTAAACCCTTTTCCGATACGCTATCAACTACAATATTCCCCGCTGCATAGTATCTACCAAACCGCTTACACGTAATTGCAAATGTTTCCTGCAAATTGCACTATAAACACTAATAAACAATACGTTGTAAAGATTGTGAGAAAGCTATTGCATGTATGAGATCGATAAAATTAGCCACGCAATGTTGCCAAGTTGGCTTCTGCCCGTGACCGAAGACGACGACGGTGTTCGCGTCACCTAACGCTTGTCATAAGTACAATAGACTCACAACATTGCCTATTATTAATACCCTACTGACTACGCTGTATATCAATATCAAGGATGCTACTAGATTTTGTCAGCGCCAAAGGTTAACCACCAATGCAATGGAAAACATTTCCGTTACAACACAAGGTGGGAAACTTCGTAATAGTCGAACGGACATAAATAAATATATGGTGATATATTTCATCAATAATTGACGGTAACAAATTTAGTTATTATATCTTTACCTTCTGCACTGACGGAATATCTTATCGAAAATGGAAGAATACTAAAGTTTAAAAGCGCCACGTTGAGGCAAATTTAAAAATGTTCCGCATTCAGATAAAAAGAGAGATATTTCTTAAGAATCTTCCGTTCTAATTACTCATGTAAATTTAGAAATAGTCATTCCGACATTCCTTTGCATCGACTTATAAATATACCTATATTTGTTAGTAGCTTGAATATAGTAAGTCGTTCTGTAAGAAATAAGTACTCTGCCATCAAAATATTATAAATTTCTGCCGTAATTAAGCCTTCGTGTGGAGTGTCAGTGGGTCAACATGGTTCTATGTGATACATACTGATGATACTGAAGCATTAACTGGATGAATGATGGCTTACGTCGTAAATAGCCACTAATCATAATAAGGGAATGTCTGCTATGCAATGTCGGGTGTTATAGTTCGCCTGTCGATCATTAGTCAATAGCGAGCGACGCCATTTGCGCCGTAGACTGTGAAATTATATTAGAGAGTGCGTAACGCATTATATTGTATCTAGCTAGTGTCTTGTTTGTTCAATATTAAAAAATGTTAAGCACTTTATCTGACAGCTTGGTATGCACGAAAATTTTAGTGGCTTCAATTTTACGTTTTATTTTTTAATCTAAATCCTTATTAATATAACACACACACACACACACACAATCACATCCTACTTACCATATCTTACTTAATTTTACATTAAATTGGTTCATTAAATTTTACATTAATTTATTTGAATTCGAAGATATTTAAAACATTTCCTTTCTTTATAAATACTTATTGGGCTTGATCAGTACTTTCTTATACCTACAAAAAATTAAAATCTTTTCTCTTATCATTTGTAAAATTCGTATACTAGTATTTGTTCACATACGTATATTATTTTTACTACCTATTGGTGTACCTTTTAATTGGCGTAGCTTAGTATTTATTCATCTCAAAAATTGTATCACTTGCTGTAAGATACCTTATCTATACATATAATAAATCTGTAGAAGGGTCAATTCTGTACATTGAAAATATTGAAAAAATAAATAGCAGGGGGTGTTACTGGATCGATACCAAACCCAAATATGTGATTAAAAAAATTTTTGTCTGTCTGTCTGTCTGTCTGTCTGTCTGTCTGTCTGTATGTGAAGGCATCACGTAAAAACTAACGGTTCGATTTCGATGAAACTTGGTATAATTATACCTTATTATCCTGGTCATAAAATAGGATACTTTTTATCCCGGAAAAATACGTAGAAATAAATAAATCTTAATTTTTCCGCGCGGACGGAGTCGCGGGCGGAAGCTAGTCTATACATATAATAAATCTGTAGAAGGGTCATTTCTGTACTTTGAAAATATTGAAAAAATACTGGATGTTACTGGATCGATACCAAACCCAAATATGTGATTAAAAAAATTTTTGTCTGTCCGTCTGTCTGTCTGTCTGTCTGTATGTGAAGACATCACGTGAAAACTACCGGTTCGATTTCGATGAAACTTGGTATAATTATAGCTTATTATCCTGGGCGTAAAATAGGATACTTTTTATCCTGGAAAAATACGTAGAAAAAAAATTAATCTTAATTTTTCAGTTTTATCCATAGACGTTGTTCTGTAGAACCGCGAACACGTTGCGTATTATTATAGGCCTAGCCGTATTTGGGTCCAATAGATATTTATAAGATGTCATTGTCAGAGTTACTCAAAATGGAGAAATAAACCATCCACGCGAAGACCGACATCCGCGCGGACGGAGTCGCGGGCGGTAGCTAGTCATAAATAAATAAATAAATAAATAAATAATAACCCGCTACGCTGCCTATTCATAAAGTTTCCCGCGCAAAAATAATCCCCAATTTTTATGCAGGACGTGGTGTACCTACGTATCATGTTTCATACGGGGATGTGTGAAAACAACAGCTGTAAATGTATGCCTTATGTTGGTGGCGTTTATAAGTAATAAAACCGAGGTTATTTATAACTTTTTTACAAACGACGTTGCCTTTATTTTCTGACAGATATCGACTGTATTATTTATTCCCACTCGTCATGATTATAAAAATAGAAAAAATAAAAGGATCTTGACAATGATATATTACAAAATCATTTTGTACACATTGAACCTTAATTTCAAGTGGTATTATTGGAAACTGGCTGTAACAACTATGAGAAAGGTAAATAAAATATTATTACGTTTATCACCAATTCTAAGTTAAGATGAAAAACTGAAGTGTGAATCTACCAGTTCAGAAGAGCCAATTAAGCGAACTCGCAACTTGTAGAAACTCATTCCGGTAAATTGAATCGGATAAAATTTTTGTTTGAACAATCTCTCCCAAGAGAAAGGAATACGTCGAATACAAATGGGCAAACTCGTTGGGAACGTGGCCTTAAATAATGGTACTAAATAATTCAGCCCATTGTAGCCAGGGGACATTATATAAATTATTCTCTATTTTGTTATTAGGTACTTCTAAAAAGCAATTGTTTAATTTATTAAGAAATATTTTAACTAAGAACTCGCACATAAACAGAAATATGAATGAATCATGCGAATTGTGAATCTTTGTGTAGTAGGCAGTGATTGAAAACATTTAAATTATATATTGATATTCATATGGACCTATACAAATATCTATTGTTTTAACTACATATATACAACCTAAAACAATATGTACAAAAATCAACAATTTTTTAAATTGAAGTATAATTTCAACTTTCACGTAATTATACAACTAAACTAGATTAGAAAAGTAATTATACCCTGCATATTTTACGTGGACGGAGTGGTAATGGCATCACGTGAGTTATATTTAAAGCTACATTGCAAGCTGCCGCTTTTCACAGCTAAGTTTCAAAGGATTAATTATTTCTAGTGCGACGAGAAACCTGAAATAGACATGTTACTACTGTTATTTAATTACAACGTAAATTGACTGTGACGCTACGAGATACGGCCTTCGTAGCTCTTTTAAGTAGACCTTACAGAACTCCCCTCTTCTTAGCTGACCTTCTCCTTAGCTAGTCGCATCTGTTAGATTTCATTTATTCACTTAGTTTGAGAAAGCAAGATGAAACATTAATACCTACTACTATACGAGTGAAACCGACCATGACGCTACGAGTTTCACGTCACGGCCGACGTAGAGCTATTAGTTTACGTCATAAAATTCCCATTTCCTGAACTAACCCTTTGTGCTGGTACATTTCATTTGTAAAATTACACTGCGAAATAGGCGCGAAACGTTAACACTGTTATTCAATTAATGTTGAACTGAATTGTGGCTCTACGAGGTTTACATCACATATTACGTTATGAGTTAAGTTTCTGTAACAACTTGCATATTAATTGAATAATAAACAAACATACACTATTCATAGATATAGGTCCTAGTCTGTATTCCTCCAAAAAAGGTGTAATAGCCGAATGTTGTTCGATGCGTGTTGTTCTCCTAAAACATAAGGGTAATTAGCAAAGAGGACATTGCATGCAAATTATAGCCGTAATAAACTTAGTTTACTGGGTAATTATGTTCTGCTTTTGCAATATTTTATGCTTGTAGTCACTATAAAAAGCATCATTAATCGCTGTTTAAATGTTAAGCGCCAACGGAATGTCTTATTACTTAAACAAATAGTCAGTGCTTCAATTTACACTGATGCTCACAATGCAGACCACGAGTCTAGTGTGGGCTAGGTGCGCATCTTGTTTCAAATAATGTATACTTACTTTACTGTGTTAACAGCCTTATTGCCATAAGTATCAACGAGATTGTGTACTTAATTTTTTAATAAATATTTTTTACACTTTATGGCTTTTTATTCGGCGTGGTTCTGACGATATGTGAGTAAAGTAAACAATGTCTAAACGTAACATTGCTGACCTCGTATCGCTTCGCCTGCGACCACGCCCATTATTTCCGCACCATTACATTTCTTGTAGCTGTTACTGAAATCGTGGAGAAAAGTGCACATTTGGTACATGGGAGCTTAGTTTTTGTTTAGTTAAGAAAATATATTCTTACTACGACAAGGGTAACGCACGTAAGTGCTTCTTAATGGCGCATACGGCGCATAAATAACGAATGCCGACCTCACATACTATACTCTTGTACGCATAAAAAGTAAAAGTATGAAAGCTATGTAAATCACAAAACAGGTACATATGTTTACCAACAACAATAATTTGTGCTGGTATGTAATGTCACCTTTGTTATATATTGTATGTGCCTACAAATATGCTACAAATATAGATTTTTTGCTAATAATTGTTCGCATACCTAAGACTGTTGATACGTTGTTAAATTTTACAATCTCCATTTTCCTAATATATTTTATAACATCATCAAATAAAGTAATTTATAATAAGTAAGTAATATTTTATAGTGTTATTAGACGTGTAAAATTAATAAGATTTACCACGATAAGTAGGTGTTTTTTCATGAAAAAATAACAATGTTATGGCTAGAGAAAAAAGATTCAATGATAAATTCGCGCAAATCCGTTAGACCGTTGTCTCAAAGATTCTCATATTACTGTGTTCATATAATCAGGTTACCGTAGCATCAGAGGTCCCACACGCTCCTTCCCTAGCTCTACCATTATAACAGAATCCATTTCCTTTTAGGTTTCTATTTATTTGCTTATCCCGAAACACAATTTTATTATTTATAATTAATATTAAATATCTAAAGGTTCATTAATATCATTAAGTGAGGCTAAAATAAAAGTTTAACATTCATTTTCTTAAACGTTTGTTTCAAGAAAATGTTTTCTTCAACCGCAACAATGGCAGTTATTATTTTTTATTCTAACGTTAAATACAAGCGTTTTGCTAAGATATACAAAGAATATTTAAAACAAAAGAACGTTGAATTCGCTATAGATAAATAACTGTGGTTTTATTGCTCTTTTTTTCTTATGAATACTAATTTATTTCTTATTTTAATCTACATTATTTTTCTCATTTCTAAAGGCAATCTCAGCAACTTGAAAAATAAAAATCGTTTTCAGTCAACATATAAGTATTTAAAGTATGTATAATATAATTAATAATTTTACCTACGTAGACATAAATCCTTACTAAAATGCGAAAGTAACTCTGTCTATCTGTCTGTTACTCAATCACGCCTTAACTACTGAACCAATTTGCATAAAATTTGGTATAGTGATATTTTGATACCCGAGAAAGGACATAGGATAGGTTTTATCCCGGAAATCCTACGGGAACGGGTTTTTCTTTGAAAACGCGGGCGAAGCCGCGGGCGGAAAGCTAGTAGTCCTATATAACAAAACTGTCGATACTTTACACACAAATTGTTTATGTATGTAATGGAATTACATCTTCCGTAGTTAATATAAAGAGAGCTTCTGGGTATCATTTATTTATCATGTCCTATTTATATTTGATTTAATAAAATACCAGTATGACCTTAATCCAATTCCTAGAGTCATCACAATTAATCCCTAATCTAGATACAAATGGCAAAAAACTAGTATCCTATTCCTTTGAAGGTATTTTCCGTATAATACAACACGATCCAATCGCATCAGGCAAGCTTTTACAGATATTGAATGAATCCCACTGATCCCATAAAGCATGTTTTGTTTTAAGGTAATCTCTTGTCTATTTATCTTGCTCTCATATTGTAATTCTGTAATAGAGGAGTGGACACATAGTAATTTTCCATAAGCTCCTTTAATAAATTGTAGTCATAAGTCATTAAGCTTTTACTATGCCAATAGCGATGCTATTTCGGATAAATATGGATCAAATCTCAAAGACATTTCTAATAATAACTTCATACCCACTATTAATGTAGTATCAAATAAATCTTTAAAAGCCATCAATCAAACCTCTCAACATATTCATTAACCACGGAATATTTTGTGTATGTCAAAGCCACAGATAAAAAAATTGTAAGTAGCTACGATGGTTTTTGTAGGGATATGAAAACTTAGATATTATACGGTATCCTTTGAATATCTTTCAAGAATCAGGGTATATATCAAATTCAAAAACTAACAGAAACCTCCCTAATTAAAAAAAAATGACGATCCGCTTGTAATAGCTTCACCAAATAAAACATTAATGAAACGAAACACTTTCTAAACAAAAGGAGACGGTGTTTACTTTGCCTTTGCATTACCAAAGGCTTCCCAAGCAAACATTTTCAAATAACAGATCCGAAGCCTCGTTTAACTCGCGCCGAAACAATTTGAGTGTGATCCGGACAGTAACAAAACAGTACATTACGGAACAATGGCTGTGTTGTGGCCCATCTTGTTTGTAAGACGGGATGATTTAATTAACTGTGCCTGTAAAATATACTACAACTTTTATATAAATAAGAATTACATTCCAGGTACAATTTACATGTTTACGTGCTGTGAAACTAACCTAATGATTATTATTAGCCTAGTTGGAGATTCAGGTTTACGTTTTATAAATACTAATTTTTTTACCTACTTCTCTTCCCTGTTATATAAAAGTTATAATTTTCACATCTATAATAAAGAGCCTGCTCCAAGAAACTATACAAAGAATGGCTGTTAAGAAGTGGCACATTTAAAATATTACCTTCATGTTCAGGGTGTGCGGTAGGAATGGGATCAGAATTTTGCATACCTTTCATCCCTTACCTTAAATATTTGGAATTCATTCCAAGAAAATATTTCATGACACGAACGTCATATTATTATTTATTCTCATATGACATCCACTGACTGACCCCTCCTAATTGAGCTATTTATTCTGGGAAAAATATATTTTTTTTATATTTTTTGCGATAGATGATTATCAAAATAAAGACCATAGTTTTAGGTAATACAATTATAGTGAATGCCGGCAGGCTTCTATTATATTTATTAAATATTGAATGATAGGTGAATGATGGTACAATTAACGTAAATAACAATTATTGTAGATATCTACGCGTGCGTTACAACCTACCATTGATCCAACAAACGACGATATATAGATTTTAAATACATTTTCTGTGATCTGTCTTAAATCTTTTTGAACAAAATCAATAAGTAGGTATTGCTAATCGCTTTTACTTAAACGACATAGTGATTAAATCTTTAAGAATAGGTGTAGCATATACTTATAAAGAAAATAAATGTACGCAGTAAAAATAAGCTATACATAGTCATTACATAGTGGAAAAAATATTTATCACAAAACGCAGCAGTCTACAAAATAGCTACAATATTTCCTAAAAATTGCGATCTCATACGATATTTCTAAGTCACGTTGTTGGTTCTTATTATGAATGTACGTGACTCATGTGTTAATATTGTGTATAATAAAGGCGCCAAATTGCTCCGTGTACGTTTAACATGTACGATATTTATTTATACTACAATAATATGAATATAGTTGTTAGTAAATAACAGTGCCAACAGCCGATAGGTGAATTTCGTAGCACCGTAGGCAAGTAAGTAAGTAACATTCAAGATTGAAATTTCAAATAGCTGTTTCAACTCGTTTTCATTTTATGAAAGTAAATATTTTATCAGGCTATTTCGTTCCAGTTTCTTTTTGAAATAACAATAGGAAATAAAAAGAGTGTCGAGTTCAAAACGAAAGGGTCAAGATTAAAATTAACTCAGAACATTACATAAGAGTTGCGGAAAGTTTTGATAAGCTAAGTGTTCTTGTGCAGCAGTCGAGCTTGGAAAATGCTGACTAAAAGCCCTCTTAAGACTTTACTAAGAACCTATTGACGGAAAGTACATAAGTAGTTTGACAAAGATTATATTACAAATTGTCTGACAACCTGTGATGTTTAGATATTTTATTATTTATTACCAGATGATCGTTAATAAGCTTATATACGTATAAACAATCATCAGGTTTTTATCGATAGGTACTAATATTATAAAGCTGAAGAATTTGTTTGTTTGTTTGAACGCTCTAATCACAAGAACTACTGGTCCAATTTGAAAAATTCTTTCAGTGTTAGATAGCCCATTTATCGAGGAAGGCTATATTATATGATCGCGCTAAGACCAGCAGGAACGGAACCACGCGGATGAAACCGCGGGGCACAGCTAGTGAGTTATAAAATCTCGTAGGTTCCTGTTTTACTACGCATGAAGATTTATAAACCTAGTGGGAAGGCAATTTTTATTGATTAACGAAATTCGCTGCTCAATGGCGACACAATGGCGATCTTCAAAAGAAAAAGCTTCAGATTCTGAACAGAAGGCAATCATTTGTTTACTCTACCATCCATCGTATAAAACGTGACCACATTATGGCTAACTAAAATAAGGAAATTGTTTTCCGTCAATGCTACAAGCAATAAATTTGATTTAAATGTATCTTTAATATGCCGTATAAAATTAATACACATTTCATATACCTACATAATTATTATTGGCATTCACTGTGGTAAAAAGAAAACACATTCATAACTTATTTTAGTCACTAAATAGATTAATGATCCCTTATATTTCTTAACATTCATATAACATTTCAGAGAAAAAGTTTACCGTACAATATTAATTTAAACGGTAACTTTTTCGCCAATATAAACATGTTGTTAAATATTAAACAAAACTGTTCTGCATCCAAATAGAACGGACTAAATTCAGAAGCAATTACAGTTGACAATCAATCGATACGATGAATCTTTAAACGACTTCGCCGACCTTTGGATCGAAAGTGTAACAAATGCGGTATTCTAATACATTTTCTGTGATCTGTCTTAAATCTTTTTGAACAAAATCAATAAGTATTGCTAATCGCTTTTACTTAAACGACATAGTGATTAAATGTTTAAGAATAGGTGTAGCATATACTTAATTGTATCGAATTTCAAAACTCTAGCTGACAACATTAATCCATTATGTTTCAGATATTATAAATAAAAATTAAAACACTAAGTTCGTAGGTTAGGTACTAATTGTGTGGACTAAAATATTATGAAAATTTGCATAAACAAATGATTCAGTTTCAGACAACGTCTAAACGTGACTGAAGGATTTTAGTCTAGTCACCAAGTCTGTCCGTGTAGAGCCCTTTTTAGACTATTATATTATACATTTTCTTATTTCACAATGGACCTTTCCTATAAACCGCATCGGAACATCTCTCCTAGTATTACCAAGATAATATTTCTTATTGTACTTATAAAAAGTTCGCAAATTGATCAACGTTATATATTTAATAAACAGATCATTTTAAAAGTATCATCACAAAAAATTTAATCGATGTATTAAACTTTATTTCGTATTCTTAACTATTTTATTTCAGAAGCTATGAGTAATTAAATGTTAGTGTCATCTTTGTCAAAATAATATTTACATAACGTGACTCGACATGTGTACCAAAATTATTAATTGCTCTTTCAATGTTTTAACTTTTAGTATTATTTTTAGGAATTAATTGTGTTGATTAAACCATTAATTTAGGTATGTTCTTTATGTATCGGTTTGTCTGACATTTTATTAAAATTAATATAGATTATTACCATTCAGTTATTCAGAAACTTTATACAATTCTGGAATTATTCATTTAAGGGCCGATTTTTCAATGCTTGGATAAAACTTATCCGTCCAATAAAGTACTACACGATAATATTAAAATGTCACGTAAACTGTCAAATACGGGCAATTAGAATACGTTTTTAAAATGGTAGTTTTATACATTATTCGATGAATAAGTTTTATCAAAAATCGGCCCTAATATGGATAAAATACGCATTTATCATAGGATTTCTTTAACAGGCAACACGAAAACGCGATGCTATAAATCAGCCGGAAACGTGGGATTTCGTTTCGTAAGGTCGTTTGTGAAAAAAGCTCCAAATTTCTACCCGTACCGTAAAAGATCTTGCCTTTTATCACGCTGAAGGAACTATTTTTTGCGATATCCGTTGAGATTGGCCGCTAAATTAGGATCGAAGTTGGGTCCTTTTATACTAAAATCGTGGAACTATTCTATATATTTCTTAATTAGTTTGTTAGGATTTGTTTTACCTATACTTGATATTGTCCTGACATAGCTCAATGATGAATTATCGTCTTCTTAAAATATATAGATTGTAGGTACCTACCTACAGTTTCACACAGGTCCGTTAATATACTTCTAGAATTATATAAGTTAAATAAAGTTCTACGTAAAAAAATTAAAAGTTATAAATAAGGTAATAAGTACTAAAAATGTACTTAGCTAAAAGCTTTTCTGAGTCTATGTCGATAAGAGAAGGGTAGAGAAGAAATACTGAAATATTAATGCGAGATTACCTCTTACAAATGTATAAAAATAACTCTACATTTCTTCAAAATTTTCTTGTGTACTTAGATGCTAGCAGCTTCCATAAATTATGTTTTGAGAGGAAATTACCGTTTCCATTGATGGCACAAGTGAAGCAAACGAATCCAGTTGGGAATCGAGTTACGCTTTACTCGCTAAATTAAGTTCAGCGTCTGAAATCCAAAGTTTAAATTTATTAGATACGAATTAGCTACTTCAAGCGAATAGGCTATATTTGAACATTTTCAAATTAATCCAATTGTTAATAAATAATTAAGAGCAGAGTTAATCAAATTGCGTTTAACTTTAAACATAATTATAGGCACCCGATTAACATTGTCAGATTTTAGTCAAGACAATATTCATAATAGACGATAGTAATACCTAGTTATCAATTGATCAAAACATTTTGTGAATAATAATTATTTTACGCGGCGCACACTGATTCATCACAAATAATTGTATATTTTCCAGAAAAACGAAATAAAACGTTTATGATTACCGATTATTAATTGGTGAAAACCATATAACCGCGATAATTCCATAATTTTTTGCATTCACCGCGGGGATACTTATTCTTGTCTTGTGTGGAAAACATTAAAAACACAATTAATAGAGTCGCCTTGAAACCTTATAAATATCTTATAATCAGTCTCAATCAGAGTTCCACCTATTAATAACACTTAGAAATTATTATAGACGAATCGCGTTTCAAACGCGATTAAAGTATACTGAATGTTTTATTTAAAATAAGCTGGTTACCTAGGATTTTGTTAGCCTAGAAGTGTACAAGGACTATGGTTTATTTGTAACTACGTTATAAATATAATTTTTATAATCTAAATACCACAATCTCTATAAAGAACTTCTTTATTGCAAGTGTAATCTATACTAATATTATAAAGCTGAAGAGTTTGTTTGTTTGTTTGTTTGTTTGAACGCGCTAATCTCAGGAACTACTGGACCGATTTGAAAAATTCTTTCGGTGTTAGATAGCCCATTTATTGAGGAAGGCTATAGGCTATACATCATCACGCTAAGACCAACAAAAACGGAGCAATGCGGGTGAAACCGCGGGGAACAGCTAGTGTGTAGATAATAATTGAAAAGGTATAGGTAGTTATCGTCCTATCTGTGTCCCGAATCTAAAGATACGTGCCCCGTATAAAGGTTTATACCAAAATCTACTACAATAGACAAGTACGGGTTGATGGATGTAGAACTTTTTCTGTGTGTGACACGTGGATTTTGGGTCGCCACGATGTTTTCCTTTACCAATTCGTATTCGAAGCGGGAGTAAGGTTGATGCCGAAATATTGAAAAATCAGTTTATATTTCTTCATCTACAGATCGCCTGACCTATTTCATTAAAGCGGCGTCGGAAGCCTTAATCAATTAGCCACAGCTACTTCCTATTCTTTTAAGTGATCGTTATTGCAGATGTATAAAATCAGTCATATTAATAATATTATTAATTGTGTCGTCTTTTACACGAGGAAGTTCATTCCTGTGTAAAACAATATTACTTGAAATTACGTTGAGTAAACTAGTGACAAAGTTAAAGCAGATATGAAAGCACTATGGGAACATTAAAAGCCCCCAGCACTTTATTGTTATAATGTAAACATTACAAACCACTGAAACATCAAACAACTTTATCCCATACTGAATAATAAACTAGCTCTGTGAATATCTTAAGAGTTAAAGCTGACGTCATCATTATGTAAAGAGCATTTTGTAGTTCAATGTATAAGTTACTAGATTTCCGCCCGCGGCTTCGCCCGCGTTTTCAAAGGAAAACCCGCATAGTTCCCGTTCCCGTGGGATTTCCGGGATAAAACCTATCCTATGTGTTAATCCAAGTTACCCTCTATATGTGTGCTAAATTTCATTGTAATCGGTTCAGTAGTTTTTACGTGAAAGAGTAACAAACATCCATACATCCATACATCCATACATCCATACAAACTTTCGCCTTTATAATAGTGTATAAGTTATAGCTATCGCTTCTTGAGGCATAAACTTTCTTTTAAATTCTATATTATAATTTGTACTGACGTGAAGTTGCACAGATTTAAATAAACTCACTTTTATTAAAAATTGAGGAGATAAAGTCAAAAGTACCCAATAGTACCTAGAACTTAAGTCGTCGCAAATGTAGAGACGGAAAGTCGGACGTTAAGGTATTTTTCTTTTGTTAGAATTTTCAAGTATCTCATTTAGTAGGTAAATTAAATTAATAAAATAATTAATAAAACTAAACTCAAAAAATATATTTAAAATAGTAGACCTTAAAATATAACTTGAAACAAAATCTATCTACATTAATACAATATTCAAAACGGAATTATTTCCACATTTTTTCAGTGAAATGATTCACTAACAGTCCTAAAACTGTTATCTTTGATATGATAAATGTTCACAAGATATACACTCAAAAAATTATGACACAACGAGCAATTAAAAATTTGTCACCAATGAACATCAACGCCAGGAAATAAATAGTTCAAGTACACGTTCCAGTTGGCCCAGTTTGTTATTTTAACACTAACCCAGATCTTACAACTTGCCAACATTTCAGCTTATGAGTGCTACTACGGAACCACTTTTCCAATCACGTATATAACGACATCAAGACTACAATCGTCTTACGTAATCCTTTGATACTGCACAGCGGGCATATGCTTATTGCTTCTACGTAGAACACCCATACAAATGACTATATAGTGTAGGTGTACAGTATTGCCACAGATAATGTCAGTTGCTACTGAAGTTCAGAGACAGTTTGGTACAAGATACAGACAACTATGATGAGGTCACTGGACCCTCACCGTAACGTAATAATTGAACACATTTACATGGTTAAAGTTTTGATTGAATCTGTCATGACATTTTAATAAGAAATAAGAGAAGGTCAGGTTATTATCATCCCATTAGGGATTAAAGATGTATTTAAACATAAGAATTGGCTGAATTGAACTGAAATTTCGAAGCATAAATTGGAACAAACGAAGTATTACCTAAGATAATAAAATAAACAATTAAAACAATATTACTGGAAACATTGTTGCAAGATACAAGTACAGTTTAGAATTATATTTTATGCGTGTATCTAGATATTGCCTTTGTTACTAAAATTAAAACAAGATCCGTTCAAGTTCGCTTTGAAAAGGCTTCTTTCTTTAACATTGAGAATAGTATTATCGTTGTAAACGAGTTTATAACGTAAATGTAACACTCCTTGTTATTTATAACTACTCAATACTCCTATTAAATGTGTGATTTATAACCAAATTAATCCGCTAACGTAGTCTATTTTTAATAAGCTACAGTTGGGAATAAAAGCGTGTTATTTCTGCTAAATCCATTACTGGCAACCTTTTAATATCAAAGTTGGTTCTATATTGTATATTTTATGAAATACAAACAATAGAGTCTGTTTGACTCCAATTTTATTCTAGTCATAGCTTTAGCCCTGATTCCCGATTGAAAGAGTAAATTATTTTTTGAGGGTTTGTCTTACTCTACTCTTGACGCACAAAAACGTATTTATCAAACGCAGAACAAGAATACAATAACCAATTTTAGTTTAAGATCTTCGAACTTAGTACAAATCATACTACTAGCAATATTATGACTAATAATTTCAATATTTTCAGTTAATAAAGTCTCTAGGGTCATAGCGTGCATTGCTTAAACGAAATGAAAAAGACTGTTCACCCTTGGATTAAAGTGAATTATATTTTTCATTTAAAACGGACGATAGTCGATAACATTGTATCTTAATGTCGTGATATTTAAACACAAATTGTTACAATTAAAACATTCACAAAGTAATTGTCGAGAACACAATAGAGGAAACGAATCTCGGTTGAACACATTGTTAACACTGTCATTGTTTTAAAAACCCGGAATGTATGAAAAGGGCTTTCCGCTACTTTCCCGCCAAACCCATTTCATTTACAATGATAACATTTTTATATTTTTAGATACACCGCCATGTGGGTGAAGGCGAAAAAAGTGTGGACAAGTTAAGGGATTCACATGCCGACAATATTCTGCAGTCAGCAGAAAGGTAAGATTCATTCAAATATTTATGATACGGGTAGAGATTCTGTTGTAAAACTCATACTCAGAATTGTTTCCTTTTGATTACGAGTGTTGATACAGAAATAATACATTTTTTTTAAAAGATTGGAAAATAAAAAGACGACGACACACAGCTTTTAGCAAGTATACCGCTGCTTAAACATAGTAACTAAAAAAACTTCAATAATATTAAAGGACAACACCTCCAAATATTATTTCACAATATTTATAAAAGTATGTTACACTGAGTTGCCTTTAAGTCTAAATCCACAAACCCAACCTTTAATTTTGGTAACATTCATTTCCCAGGGGCTTGTCTACTTTCATTTTAATTAGAAGGTTGCGGGTTAGATGTATCTCTAACACCATTATGAGTATTTTGGGAACTCAGGGTTATTTGCGTCTGCAGTTTTTGAGTTGTTTTGTTATCTCTGCCACCATCTTGAGTGGAAAAACAATTGCAGTAGGTAATTGGAACGACTCATAAAAAATATTGTAGTGTCAAACGGTAAATTAGTAATTTCATTATGTAACACATATACATGCAATTTCAAAATATCCAACAAAATAATATTACCCTGATTAAAAATTCTAAAATAATACAAATCATTTCAAAATAATCGTTTAGGTATTTGATTGTATATTTGTGTATTTATAATACACATTTCAAAAGAAACATGGCGCGTTTTCGCGCAAAGGTCAGTTCGGAAATGTTTTATGGAACGGTTAGTAAAAGCTGTATTAATAGCGGCCATCACAACAAAAGCACGAAGCATTCACGTTAAAATGTGTTCGTAGCAAAGTCTTTTAACTGACCGACGAAAAAGGATTCATTAGGCCGAGTGCCCATTTCAGCAACTCTTTTAATCTATAGTTTCAAGCGTATATTTTAATAAACAGTGCATTTATTGTGTTAATGGCTTCCATTATTTTGATTTAATTTTCGCAATTCATGTGATGAAAGTAGTAACGTTGCTGTCTTTGTTATCTACAAGATAAATTATAACTTAACCTACCATTAAAAAATTAGTAGGTATTTAAGTAGGTAAATAAATTTCTAAACAACCCGTATTCGTTTAGAATTTTATACTTACCTACATAGTGGGTACGCGGTACTGAAGACAACTTTTTAGGAATTTTAATAATTTACTGAAATCACCCAACTTTAAACTGTGTTTATTTATTTTTATTAAGTACTAGCGGTCCGCCCCGGCTTCGCCCGTGGTACATATTTCGCAATAAAAAGTAGTCTATGTTCTTTCTCAGGGTCTAAAGATTATCTGTGCCAAATTTCATCAAAATCGGTAGTTTATGCGTGAAAACTATACATACATACAAACCTTTCCTCTTTATAATATTAGTATAGATATTTTATTACAAGGTACTTAATGTTTCTACAATTTAACGCTTGATTTCCCTGTTAGAGCTTAATTGACGTCATACCATTTCATAGGTTCAAAGTAGGTCACGTATTCAATTTCAGGTAACATAAAAACACGTTATATTATACAAAGTGACCTTGCCACACGCTATTGCCTTGCGATTCTATTATACAAAATCACAATAATTTAGCATAACAAGATCCTACTTTCTTCAATCGATATTTGCTGTAACATAAACTGCGAAGTGATCAGATGCGGCACAATCTCACAAATATGAGGAAAAAAAATATTTTGGAAATATGTATAATTATAACGTAAAATAAACTATGTATATCACTCATTAAATGATTAAAAAGATAAAAACTTTGGCAGTCTCTGCTGCTCTGATGTTACAGGCCTTGGACAATAAAGCTTTATCAATATTTACGTTGGTACCTGTACCTAATCGTTATATTATTATGATGCAAATAGTTATTTATATAGTTTTTGAACAAATTATGAAATATAAAAACGCCAGGGAATATTTCCCTCACAATCTTTATTTTTGTAAAAAAAATATTATACTGTATACAAACGAACATTGCTTTTTTTTCAAACGTTATAATATGTCATTTTCCATGCTATGAGGAAAATCGCCATGGAATAGATCAGTGAAATAGGTTAATATAATCAATATACATGAAACATACGACATAATCTAATGCCAACCAAATGATTCGATCGGTGTAGTGTAGGCCATGTGTAGGCACTTGACAGCTGAATGCGATGATAGGTTTGCTGCGTTGAATCGAGGGAACTCCGATAAAATTTCATTAAAATACCGAAACGCGTTGCAATATTCACATGCAGTATGAAAAGCCAAACAACGCTTGAATAAAAGATAAAATTGAATCGTCGATAACTTGTGAATTGTTTGTCTACATATTTTATTTACTTATAACCATAAAACTCGACAATTTAAAGTAATCTTACTACAATATTATGCACAATAACATTCTAAAATATTTCTGATAATACATACCTATTACTAACCTATGTTTGTCTAATTACCTATATTTTACCGTCTGTGTTTCACTAGTTGAAAGCTTCATTATTGCTGAGTTACGTAAAATATTTTTTTACCCGGGTCAAACCGAGAGAAGAATGGACGAAAGGCGAGGGTTTAAAATAATTATATTTCAAATTAATGTAGCGAAAAAATAAAATACAGTCTATGAATAAAGTACCACTTATCATTCCTTTCCTTCATGTTTTATACAGCAAAAAGCTGTTAGCAGGCATCGATTATCATTAAGCTTATGATATTTTTAGCTTTTACGATGAACGTAGAAAAATACCGTACGCTGTATTTTCTGAAATACTCTTCAGTTCTTTTATAAGACTATTAATTTTTAATTAGTAATAGTGGGATAAAGCTTCTTTACCAATGCCAGCTACATCTATGCTATAATGTATAAAGGTTATATGAAAAGATTGTTGTCATGTACTGAATAATTACTGTAACGTAAGTAACTTTTTTTTTCATCTAGATGTCCTAATATGGGTTGGTTATGCGTGGTGGCACGCGCCGGAGCCTTCTTCCTAATGCTCACCAGAGTATCCGCGCTAACGTCCGACATGTAAGTAATTACATATTTTATTCTACTATTACTCAAATAATTATGTTGTCCAAGAGCTAAAATTAAAAAATCAGATAAATTGCGCGTACATTAATGGTTAAGTGGAAGGTTTTTTTAGGTATCTTTGTTACCTGTTTTTATCGTATCAAATTTATAGCATTATGTTTTCAATGCACTTAATCAAACTAACATATTATTAGGTATCTGTAGCACATCATTTATTACTTTTTCCTGCAGTGGATGCTACTTTAAGGCAATATAAAACACGCTTTTAGCTCACGTAGTCCTATTAATGTAAAAGCTGTTCAAAACAATCTAACGTAGAAAACTAAATGTAAGATTCGTGAAGTAAAATATATATTGAAATCTACTGCGCGATAAAATATCAAGCTTCACTTTATTAAGGAACTCATATATTATCCTTATCTCCAAAAATTACATGCTGAATTTGATCATAAATATTCTCACGAAAACGTCGTGAAGATCATTTAACGAGTAAATATGCCGTAGAGATAGCACTCGTAACATGGGGTTCAGAAATATCACAACTCGAGTTATAGACCATAATGTTATATGAATGGCATAAATGAGAGCTTGGAAGGACAGGCGAAGGGTGGCGAGGCGTAGCTAACACGGTCTCTGAGGCCGTTCAACCGTGAAGTATTATGATACATTTATAGAGCCGGGAGCATGAAAATACCATAAATTACAACGCTACTCACTACGTATTAAGATTTTTCTAAGTTTAAAAAGACCTAAACTGAGTGACGTTGATAAATAATGTCAGTAGTTGTCCTACTGAGAGACGATAAACAGAAAAAGCTTGATACGAAAAACACTATACATAATATATTGGAGTTCATAATAATGAAATTTATTTTTATAGCTTTGCAGCGGGAAAGTCGGACAAAGAGATACTGGACAATCTACTGAAGAACTCCCGCTATGATAAAAGACTGCTACCGCCAGTAGACGGTAATTACTTAATTAATTGATAATTCTATTTTTGTTTCTCTCATTATAATGCACATTACCAAATTTTATATAGGCGTAGCTTTGTTAGCTATCATTTAAAACTTTTAAATAGCCAACTCAAGCTTATTACTAAAACAAGAAAATACTCTTTTCTTATTTGTTCCACTAATTTAGCTACGCTTATACGCATTGTCACATTGCAGATCCAGTATTCTGTTGTGGTCTTACGACGCCGAACGACACTCTAGCGCAGAATAGAGTCGGCCTCTCGTCCCTTCGGCCCCAATCGCACAACCGTGGTGCGTTCTGCTTAATGTTTATGAAAAGAGAAATGTTCTAGAACCTTTCGTTTTGTGTGTTTACTGTTCACTCCGTACGAGCCCTACTGCACGTAATGTTTAATGTTTAAATTTATTCTTATCACGCAATGTAGGTTGCTTTAGATTAAAAATTTATGTACACGTACCTACTTTTACTTAATTCTCTGCACCTATTTATGTCCTCTGAAACACGTTTACGTTACTTAATCTATGGCTTATTCTCGTTTCAAAATAATGTGTATTTATTGTGTTGAATAGCTGTTATAAACGCCAAATGTTATTTGTGGAATAAATATAAACTGTTATTTTTCTCTTTTCACAAACATTTAGTAGATATTTCAAATCATTGGCATTTTTAAAGTAATAAACCGGGTCTGCAATGGTGGTTTTCTCATAAACTTTATCGACACGGGCATTATGACTCACGCTTTATAAGCAAGTCTTTCTATTTCATAACTTTCTCTCTTTCTTAGTTAATCTTATTAGCTTGTATACTTTTCTAGCTGAATAATTTATACAGAAGTTTATTATAATCCCAACACGTTTCTATTAAGTTGTGCATGATTGTATTTCTTTTATTTTTGGTGTTTCTAGCAAATGTTGTTAATGTATTTACCTATTTTATGTATAGACAGTAGTGCGATGTTAAATTAATCAAATACTTTTAAAAATGTTGTAATAATGCGCCAGTTATATGTTATATGTAGCAATGAAGGGCACATGAAATATACTCAATATGAACTTACTGGTTTTCAGGTGTCCTCACGGTAAATGTTAGCGTGCTACTTCTTAGTTTAGCATCACCAGATGAATCTAGTCTCGTAAGTCTATCTTCTGAATATCTTGCATGTTAATTTTCCACTTCTCCTTTGTTATTTATAAACGTATACATATATTAACTAACGTTATCCTTAACATTTATTTTTTCAGAAATACGAGGTCGAATTCCTTCTGCAGCAGCAGTGGTATGATCCTCGACTTCGTTATTCAAACCAGTCTCATTACGACTATCTAAACGCTATACATCATCACGAAGACATTTGGTTACCAGATACATATTTCATTATGCATGGCGACTTCAAAGTACGTCTTACTGTTAGCGATATATTCTCCATGTAGTTGATCTAAAATTTGATTTTAGGATTGTATGTAAAAATAGTTTACATTTTAATATTCCATTGTCTTTCAGGATCCAATAATACCGATGCATTTTGCGTTACGGATTTACCGTAACGGCACAATCAACTATTTGATGCGGCGGCATCTCATTTTATCCTGTCAAGGCAGTCTCAACATTTTTCCATTTGATGACCCATTATGTTCTTTTGCACTAGAAAGTAGTGAGTAATAATTAACATGTCGATATTATAACTCTGTATTTATTTTTCTTATATAACTAGTTGCATAACGCATTGATGTTAAATTACTTTTTAATTTCCATGGCCAAAATGGTCATCTATTTTCGGTGAATATTTCATAAGTTATAAGTTGTTATTTATATTTTATTACCTATGAATTATGATTGAAATCCTTTTGTGTTATGACTCTACGATAAATACTATTTGCGGGTTAAATATTATGTTATAATTGATAAATGAATTCTAAGTATCATTGCCTGATGTGGTGTACAATAATCTAGCTGGAATTATTAGAAATGTATTAGGTATATAGTAAAATATCAAAATGATTTCAGTTTCTTATGAGCAGTCAGCAATAACGTACGTTTGGAAGAATGACGAGGACACGTTGCGGAAGTCACCGTCACTCACCACACTGAATGCATATCTTATACAGAACCAAACCATTCCTTGTCCTATAAAAGCTAGCTGGAGAGGTAACAAACACTTTTTTATCACTATACATGCCAACATTGCTTCAAATGGAATTATTTACATCAAAAATATATATAACCGCAGTTGTGCCTATATATATCGGCCCCAAATTATGTAGCTTAGTATCCCAACATCAATGTTTTCTTTGTTACAAGCACAACCTTATTCTTTGCACAGGGGAGGATATCGTGAATCAATAGAATATTCTGATTAACTCTTTTCAGCTTGGTCTTGTTTCGTGAAATTTTACTTTTAAGTTAATGCATTATAGATTACATTAGATAATATATTAGAGTATATTTTTTAATAGTAATAGCTTTCAAAAGTATCATTATGGCAATAGAGTCGATGGTTATTTTGTATATAGCGATTGGTTAGTAGTGATCGATTGTCGCATGTTCATTTTTCATCCAGACACTAAGTATATGTTTATAAATTTCATTTATTAAATATAAATGTTGCATAAAGTGAAATAGATATAGAAAATAAAGAATAGTTCGTTCACATTTTTGCAAGCAGCTGATGGTATTTCACTTTACGAGGATGACGAAGAGCTGACATGTAATCTTTGCCAGAGACGCTTTGAGGAGCAAGGTACTTGAGTCGCACCGGATAAACTAAAAACGAGTCCGGTGCTATCGTTATTACAATTATATAGCCCGCTTATGTACGAGTAAATGCGCTGTTGTGTTAGCGAGGAAGTCGATCGAGACGGGGCTAATTATATTCAAACTTTTCATTACCATTTTCACTTGACATTTACGTGTTATTATTATTTTTTAATCGTGTGCACGTAACTTTGTGTAAATGCACGTGTTAGATTCTAGTTTTATTTTAATTGGATACTAAGACATTTCACAATAATGCTGACACACTCAATAAAGTACACAACACGCATTACTCTTACAAGCAGGATTGTAGAGTTTGTGAAAGTTTTTTTGTTTGTAGTAATTCTGTAATACAAGGCCACTGAATGGAGTTATTTAGAATTAATAAGCATTCACAATAATTTTAATTTCAAGTGTAATAAAAAACGGGAATCTTTTGAGCATGTTGCAGACGTTACGAAAGCTATTCAATCCACAGGTAACTACAGCTGCTTAAAGGTGGATCTAATTTTTACAAGAGACCGAGCATTTTACTTTACCACAGTTTTTATTCCTGGCATTATCCTGGTGACCTCCTCCTTCATCACCTTTTGGCTGGAATGGAACGCAGTACCAGCCCGTTCCATGATAGGTAAAAATGGCTGGCAATTGGAATGTTCTCGGTCTTGAAACTGTTGTCTTCTTCTCTAAGTATGTAGATGTGATGCGGCTGCCATAACACGCTCCTCTCTCACAGGCGCTCGATGCTTTATTGTTGGCAATGTAAAGTAGATGTACAACTAGGGAATGCCTTAATCACGAACGTAGAAAGTATTTTAGAAATTGCTTCGTATTTTAGGTAATTACAGCTGCCTCAGGGTGGACCTTATCTTCACACGGGATAGATCATTTTACTTCACAACAGTTTTCATTCCTGGCATCATTTTGGTGACATCATCGTTTATTACTTTTTGGCTGGAATGGAATGCAGTGCCCGCTAGAGTTATGATAGGTTTGTTCAGTTCTATTTTATTTGCTCATTATATATTGATTTCAATTTACTTTATTATTATTATCTACACTTCAAGACCTTCCAATTAATTAGTAGCTAAAAGGTTTGGCTTAATTAGAAATGTACTGATAAACTTTAAATTTTGCATGATTTATTAAAAATTTAAAGTGCTTGAGCACCACACAATTCTTTTCTTATCTCCAGTGCAACATGAAATTCATTCGCCTGTAAAACGCAGAGCGCTATGCTATTTATTCGTAGGTTAGTGATGTTACACCATCAATTACTTATTATAGACTTATTAAAATTTATGTATATGGAAACCTCTAGGTGTAACAACCATGTTGAATTTCTTCACAACATCCAACGGCTTCCGCTCCACATTGCCCGTGGTGTCAAATTTGACGGCCATGAACGTGTGGGACGGCGTCTGCATGTGCTTCATCTACGCATCTCTACTGGAGTTCGTCTGTGTCAACTACGTTGGCAGAAAGCGGCCTCTTCACAACGTTGTCTACAGACCAGGAGAAAATCCTGTCACACAGGTGAATATACGTGTTTTACGCAAAGCTGCTTTTTCTGTAATTAATCCCGCGATTGGTGTATTCTGGCAACTCATTGTAGTGTTAAATTTGCACTCGACGAATAGTGATACAATAGGCACCGCGTTGAAGCGACTTATAAAATAAAACTGAAGACAGTTAATTTTATATAACTTTTTTTACTATATTTTCATATTTTTTTGCTTAATCCTACAAATTAATAGATTTTGAGAATTTTAACTAAATATTTTGAACAATTATATAAACATTTAATAGAAATTATAATAGTCGCAAAACTAGTTTTAATAAAATAAATAAACTGCAGTGCACTAAATACTTCGCTATACCTCACAATTCATACGCAAAGGATTTAAAAACTTAAAAAAATTCAAACTAGTTAGTAACTTGAATAGCTACGAAATATAATAATATTTTAATATTTTTTTCCTTCGTGGATGATTTGCATTTCTTTCTATAATCTTTGCAATGTTTTCTTTTTTAACTAATCCACAATTCAGCATGGTTAATTGTGATATTGGTTTTTACGCATGTTGTTTTTATTTTATTTAAATCTGCATGCCATCAATTTTTGTTTTTATTTCTAAACGCAATTCGTAAAAAGAATAAACATAAAAATACATATGGATTTAAAGACTATTTTGTGTGGCCGCAGCAAAATTTTTTCATCGGAAATTTTACATTACTTTTACTCAGATCACATTGTAGGAAAAATAAAACATTGCAAAGATTATATTCGATGTCGTGGATACTGAACTTGTGATATATACGCGTAGTGATAAATTTTATTTGTGAATCAGTGTGCTCTTGTGAATAATGTTTGTTTGGCCACAACAATCTAGTCTTACATTCACGTTTGCACATCGTTAGACCATCTGCCACGAGTGAACAATCTGTCTGTATAATGTGTTCGCAGCGTCTACCCGCCGTTCTGAGCAGAATTGGCATTATACTGGCCAGTCCTTTGGTAAGAATTATCGCCATTCTCATTGGCACGATCCAAACACTGTTATATTTCTTGTTCTATAAAACACTGTCCTACTTTTTTAGTTGATTGAATTCTTATGGATTTAACGAGCTTACTTCATTAGATAGGAATGTTTTGTACATAAAATACATACCTACTCTGAAATCGAATACCGCTCCATTAACAGAGAAGGTTGGTTAGGCTTGAACATTGTCGATGCTCTCACCTCGTGGTTAATACTAGGAAACTTTGTCACATTGCAAGCACTTAACTAATAAAGTAGGACCAGGGCTCGTATTATTGGATGTATGAATGAAACTTAAAAAAAGTATTAAGAGAAAATATAACAGGATAGTCTCTCATACCACCATCACACAAATTAACCATAGTCGCATGAGTAGTTTATGTAATTTGTAGTTATATTTCCTAGTTATGTAGTTCCCTGGTAAATAAAATGACTAAAAATAAATAAAAACAATAGGAAATATAAAAAGGTTACTTCACAGAATTGGCAATACATATTAATGTACTGTAGCTAGTAAAAACTAGTTTTATTTTTCAGCTTACATAGAATGTACAGTGAATGAAATTCACGTAATATTTTGCATGTAAAATTTGGCAACGTGACAAAATTTCATAACCAATCAACCATTATAATAAAAATATTGCTAATATCGAAGAAAATGCTTCGTTAAAAACATCGAGAAGTTTTGCAGCTTTTGCAATTCACTTATAATGAGCTTGCTTTGTCATAATAAATCTTAATATTCATCTATATAGGAGGCGATGGCATTCCTCCATTGGGCCAAATCTGAAACCCCCCAACCGGGATCAAGCGGTGCTGTAAGTGATGTCACTGAAACATCAAAAAAACCATTCGCCAACCTCCATTTCATCTTAGACCTGATATCACAAAACTAACGCATACTTTTGTTTTAATGCCTCTTCGGATTGCTACAGCCTGTAAGTAGCCTATCATTTAATTTATGTAGAGTATAATTTACATGTATTAGCTATATCGACAAGTTAAGCTTTACTTTTCACTCGTCACGGTCCTGTAGCCTCACGTAACTCAGCACCTCGATTATCCAAAGCATTCAGTAAATGCTATTAGACAGTAGGTGGTGTATTAGAATTCCAAGGGGTGTTTTAATAATTGTTTATTGTATAGGGTGATAAAAAACGTGAATCAACTGGTGCAGCTGATTTAGTGACATGTACGACATGCACCGGGGCCCCCGGCTCTTGTACACACACAACCAATAACGGGGGTGTCACTGAGGTAAAAATACTTTATAAGCTTCAAGTCACCTCAAAGCTTCTTATGCTTACAAGATTTATTTTAATTATCATTAAAGAACTTTCAAAATGGGGAGCTTTAAGGATATTTCGAAGGCTAATAATCATATATGAATAATTTTGAATAATTAATATACTTTTAAGGTGCAATATATTGATAATTTTATTTGCTGCCATCGTTCATTTACGAAATAATATTTTTCAGCAATGTTTCGTCCAGGTCCGTAAAAAGGAGCCCCCTCACCCCATCCGAGTGGCGAAGACCATCGACGTCATAGCACGCATCACCTTTCCGACTGCCTACGCCGTGTTTCTCATATTTTTCTTCATCCATTACAAAGCCTTTTCTTAATGCTGCCTTAAATCCCTCGCTACAAGATGCTTTGTACAAATAGACCTTAAAAGCGTCTTAATATTTTTCTAAATCCCCATTTATCACCGCTATTTGTACTTTTAAAGAAATCACAATTTTTAAAAAGATATTTTTGATGAAGATAAGCGAGCACTTACGTATATGAAGTGTGTTTAAGTGACGAACAATTATGTTAGTTGGATTAAGTTACAATCAGAAGAATCATTCGCTTACTGTTAAAGTATATTTGTGATAGAAAATAAGAGGCGTAATTGGAGTTTATACAGGTTTTGAAATAGGTTCCATTACTTAAACAAAGGTCGATTATTAATTTAATGTGTATTTAAGGTAACGATAGGATAACGAGGGATCAATGTAATAACAATGTAAAAAATGATCTCGGATGCGAGATGTTCAAATGGTTATGTCGTCCTTGTAGTAAAGAAATCTATTTCAAAACTAAATTCAGTCCAAAGAAGTATTAATAATAAACAGATTAAATTACTAGCATATAAGAGACTATAATAATTTTATAATTATAGATTAAGAGATCACCGTTAGTTGTAGTTGTCATGCATGATACACATACATTGTGATATTACGTATTCATATTGACTAAAATACGATCGCTTTATGAAATCACGTTGGTACAATTACAATTATTATTTATAAACACCCTGTTTGTACTGTAAAGTCGATTTGTAATCCATTAGTTTTAGATATGGAACGCTCAAATTGTTATTACGTGTAAAGTTTACGCTTTAAATTATTTTGCATTCAAATTCAAGTCTTAATATTATGTAAATGGATAAACCATGAACATGCCTTCTAATGTACCTAATTAGAATCATTTTGTTTTGCTAATCCTTACTCTTATATCTTAAAATTATTAAGAAATAAGTAACTACATAAGTAGGTAAACATGTTTGATCGCAGTCGTATGGTATTGTTATTTCTATTCAAATATAATATGTTTAATATTTCCTACAATATTATATACAATATATTTTATGTTCTACATGTATGTTTATTTTATGTAATTTGTTTTATATAATACCTATAAAATCAAAATTATTATGTCGTTTCAAAAAACGTTTACCCTTGAAGCAAAATATAAGCGTAACTATAGAGTAACGATATTCTAAATTCTTCGAATGTATAAATATTATATATTATATATTTAATTCTCGTTCCCTCATAACGTCCAATACTTTAATATCTAAAATCTAAATGTTATTAATTTATAAAAAGCAGTCAATCTTTTGTAGATTTTTTTATACATGTTTAGCCAGCCAGACAGACAGCCTGCGCACCTTATATTCTAATAATTCCTGACATTTGTTTGATAATGTTAAAAATTATAAGCTATATGTAAATTGTATAAAGATGATGTTTACGCTATATATATACGCCGCTTTTATATTATATGTACCTAATATTTGTTATTGTACTTGTAGTAAAATTATATAAACACGGTTAGAAAATCAATTCCCATCCTAGCGCACACTGCTATAATTAAAGACAACGTAGCGTTGATCATTTCATTTTAAAAAGGAAAATCCGAATTCTGATTAGAGTCACATTATGAGATATTTTAAAATCCGTCCAACAACCTTTCATTCGCTATTTTTAAATTTATTGGTTATTGACGGTATAATCTCAGAAGATCAAATAAAATAATTATTATGTTATAAAATAATACTCACCAAGTCACTACTCAATAACTCACTAATCAATGAAAATGTGACAAAAATATAAGAACCCCTCAATTTCTACTAACTCCGAAAAATAAGACTTTATTAATAACTAGCGGTCCGCCCCGGCTTCGCCCGTGGTACATATTTACGTTTTCTCTACATAAGAACCATCCTCGTACTTCAAGGAATATAATAGAAAAGAATTATCGAAATCGGTTCAGCCGTTCACACGTGATGCCGTGACAACGCGAAACGGGTGCGGACCCGCCGCCTTTTTATAGCTCCCGCCGCGAAGCGCGTCGAACGCGGCAACTGATACACAAAAATAATCCTTATGGCATGTAATTCACGCGCGATGACTTATAGCGTATTTCATGTATAACTTTGGTGTTTCTACACCGATTTACATGATTCTTTTACTATAACCTGCCCAGGAGTATGAAGAATAATTGTGCCAAATTTCGTTAAAATCCGTCGTGTAGTTTTTGTTTCTATAACGAATATACAGACAGACAGACAGACAGACAGACAGACAGACAGACAAAAATTTTACTGATTGCATTTTTGGCATCAGTAGCGATCCCTTATCACCCCTTCATAGTTTTTTTTTAATATATTTCATGTACAGAATTGGCCTCTCTACAGATTTATTATAAGTATAGATTATATTATGTGTTTAATTCCTAACTTAGTTTAAACTCGGGTGCTTCTTTACGGCCTTTAAAATTTTACAAGAATCCTAGGATATCACATTACACAATTATTGTGAACTTCATTCACACTGTAAGAAAAAGTTTCAAACGTACAAAAATGGTAATCCTTATTAAATTATTTTTGTTCGCTTTTCCATAAACATACCTATAAATAATATGCTTGTTTATATTGCCCCTGATTTAACCAATAATATTTCTCGTTCGTTGTAGAAGCACCATACAGCACGTAGGCACCTATACTCGATTTTGCTTAAAATTTATGCGGACCAAAGAGTCAACGGTTTAAGATATAAATATTTAGATAAATCTAAAGTAATTTATATAGTTTAATCTTATCTATGTAATAAGAACACGTTTTGGCTGTGCTTTAAAACATAATTTATAATATTATTATATCTATTAATATGAGCCAAAGTTTTTCTGTACCCTGTCAATTGCTGTCGCAATTTGAATTACTTATAATATTGAATTGGTACTTATATAGTAATAGTAAGGTATGTCGTAGGCAAATTGTATAATTTCTTCGTTTCCAAAAGGCTTCGTTGGCTTACAAACGCTCGGCGTTTTGTAAACCGAGAACCGAGAATTGGGTAAGGTTCGGTGTTATTTTAAAACTGGTACACATAAACAGGAGCCCCACTTCTCAGAGCTCTATCTTCTCGCAACCGGTGGAAAAGTAAATGCTATATAGGTAAAAGATATATTTGAATGTAAAATGCTGAGAGTTTGTAAAGGTGAATTTAGGTATACAATTTGCCTGCTACAGATATAAATTTAAGTGCGGCGGTTGCCTCTATACATTTTTTTTATTTGAAATTGGACATAATATTTCAATCTAATGAAGATTAAAAAAAAATGTAAATCTAAATTTGGACGCTAATAACAAAATTGAACTATGTAACTATTGTACGTCGACAAACGTATAGGTATGCATATCTAGAAATATATCTAATATTATTAATTAAAATAATTCGCTAATTTGTAGGTCTACCATTTATTTAGTGAAGACAAAAAGCGATGCTTTATTTTATTTTAAGCAGTCGATAATATTAGCAAAACCGCTGCTTAAAAAGATATCTATAACTAAATACCTAATGTATAAACTTTATCATATACATATATATATATAAGTACCAAACTTATCTGTTATAAAATATATATTTAAAACAATAGGTTGCAGACAGCATTCCTATTTCCTACATAAAAAATACAATTTGATTGGCATATTTTACTAATATTAAATTGATAGATAAAATTACATATCATTCGCTTTATAAGACCGATAATAAATTATTAAGTACCTTTTATATGTATGAAAATGATATAAACAATATGCTTACTTATAAATATTTTTTTTTCTATAAAAAAATCTATAGTTAGTTAAATAATCATTTTATTTTTATAATATATCTACTTATATTCTAACTAATAGATAATGAATAATTATTATATTTGACAATTGTTTAAGTTTGACCTTTAAAAATTTAAATTCTAATGCAAGTTAAAGTGTTGATGTTAAACATCTGGAAAAATTTAGTACAACACCAACGAAAATTGTTTGTTAACCTTAAGAATTTTAAGCAACATACCATTTATAGATATTTATAAAGAAATTAGATGTTAAAGCATGTCTGCTTTCTATATTTTAGGAGATGAATCGGTATCTATTCTAGCATTGCTTTAAATAATCATCAGACGGATATTTTTTGTTATTCATAAAAAAACTTGACAGAACGAATAAATTGGCTCATCCAAATTCGTTCCTTTTCATATTTTCTTAATACCCTAATTTTTAATAATTACAGATTGAGTACCTTACCTTATTTGTATTCGTTCATAGATTTAAAAAAATATATTCATGCCTTTGTGCTTTACTAGGCTAATTTCACGAATACTGCGCATGCAATATGTCAAATCGATATAAGGATATAAATTTAAGATAAAAAAAATTAAATTGAACAAACAGAAATGACAATTATTATCAATATTACACATTACAGATGCATCGTATCACATGCAAAAATTGTATGGCACCAATACATATACCTACTTATATTTAAGGGTACCTAATTAAGTACTATCAGTATTCTCTGACCTCACTAAATTTTCTGAATGCTAACACCAAATACTAGGTACTGTGTTATTTAAAAATATGTAGGTATATGTATTTTCCCGAAACATTATGCCAGTAAACTACTGCACTAGGGCTAGCTTCGATTCAATTTACCTACACGCTTTAACTTAGCCTTCATAGATTAGTTCGAGTTTCAAAATAATACATACTAGTTACAAACCGTCTCAAATTCATATTTAAATGATTTTGGAACATTATATTAAATAATAGATATGTTATTTTTAAGGAAATAAATAGATCTTCTCATTTATTTTATAGCCTGTCCTATTGGAATTGATTTACCAAATTCGCGATTATTCTAATTCCAGCTTTGATTCGGGTGCAAAATAATGTATGTAGGTCTAGGTAGTAATTAACATACCTAGTTAACTTTTAGAATTTTTAGGTTCTAATGTTGTTCATTATACTTAATTATGATGATTATTCAGGATCACAAAAGACATTAGTGAGATAAATATGAAAGCTTACGTAGTTTAAGTAAAAGTTCTACACACTTTTTGTCTGTGCTGTGCACGTGTATGGATTTTTTTATTATAGTGAATTATTAATGGTAGGCATTTTAATTAAACCAATATTATAAAGGTTTTTTATTGAAATTGTTTTATTTATGATTATGAAAGTGATACAAATATTTCTTGAGAAATGTAAAATAACATATTCACGAATTGTTGAGCTAATTGACTTAAATAGTGTCCACCTGCCAACCTACAAAATATTTTGCTTGTATGAACATTGTTACCTGTTTGTTATTTAATTTAATCAAGTAGTGCCATACACTTATATAGACAAATATCTGTGCGCCACACTTTTAAATATTTTATATTTAATATTTATTCACTTATTATTGTGAAGTTGTGAAAGTTTGTGTTAATTATTGTCAAGTTTACGTATGTTGTATATAAAGTACGCAAAATGCGCACGTCAAATTGTATATGTATTGTTGCAGTGTAAATAATTTTACTGTAAAGGTTATCAATTTCATTAAATAAAACACAAGTTCGAAATAAAGGCTGTCTTTAAAATTTGGTTGAAATATTATTTAAAATTAATTACTTACCCTTTCCATAAAATATGGACATTCATGAAAATAACGCGAAAAGACGTCAATCCTATCCTATTCTATCCTACTAATATTATAAATTATGCGAAAGCACAGAATACATAATAGTAGCTAAACGCTACAGAACGGACACTCCGCCTCCCGCCAAATAACTTGCTTAGTAACTTGGATTGGAGCGCGTATGCTCGGCACACACGCTCTTTTTTTAACGTTGGGAAATGCATTTACGCATCCCCTCGGTAGTTTCACTATTCACGATGTTTGCTTGACTTACCTACCTATTTCATTAATTATTAATTGATCTTTATTTACAGCGTTACATTAAAGCGCTATAGCTAGGTGTCATCTATTGGATTATGGATAGGTGGATCGCATTGTTGTACCCACATTGTTTAATGTTATACCTGATTAATAAAGCGACATGTTTAATCACATCTCCCATATCTCGATAATCGATAACTCATAGAGATTTGCCACCACGAGCCGATCAAGTCATGAGAATATGTTTATTATACCTAGCGGGGCTACTCGAGCTAGTCTGTAAAAAATATTGGCAATGCTTTGCTAGACAAATAGAACTCAATACAACTAGTTATTTTGACTATGGGGCCCAGTCGGTATTGCGCTTAGAATAAAATTAAAATAATAAGCTAAAAGCTTAGTAAGTAGGCACCTATTGCGCTTAGAATAAAATAAAAATAATAAAAATAAGGAGCTAGTTACTGATCGTAAGCTCTAGCTTCCTCTAAATAATCTCTCGATTTATGTTTTAATTCCAAGGCATGTTAATAATTGTGATTGAGATACGGGTAGAAAATGCACATCATTCTAACGGTTGTACTACCAACTTTACCAATGTAATAATACTGTATGGAGGGTAGAAGTAAGGACGACCATCTCTGATCTCAGTGTATTGAAAAGTGTTCGTTGATAGGGAGCGCTACAGTAGCATTATTTATTTGTAAATATCAAATAAAAAATAGTATTGAAGAATTAGGTACCGAAATAAAAATTGAAGTTGAAAAGTAAATTCTCATTTAAATTTTTCAACTCAGGATACTTCACTCTGTTTAGGCCTGTTTAGGCCATGTTTAGGCCAAGGCATTAGCTACTATTATGTAGGTATTCTGTGGCCAAGGTTAGGCGAAGTTCTGAATGATATTATTCCCACTTTCTACACTAGCGCTATTTCGTTGACAGTACGAACAATAATAATTTGCTTTTTTTAGAAAAAGCAAATTATTATTGTTCGTACATACTTAGGGGCTGTCCATTAATCACGTGAGGCTCAAAAGGGGGGGAGGGGGTGCATCAAAAAATCACGAAATATCACCAGGGGGAGGGGGGGTAAAGTAATATATCACGTGTATTTATTTTTTCGGCAAGCGCGCGATACTCAACCGAAAAGCGGCGTTACATATTATGTATTTATTTTTAGTCAAACGCGTACAACTTTTTCGCATTTCTTTCATTATTTTTATGTCATTCAAAAACAAACTGCAATCTTTCTGTCTACCTCTGAACGTTTATTATAGTAGCCTTTAATTTTCTATAATAAAATTAGAATAACTTCTTATACCAGTATTTTTTTATAAATAAAAAATAGATTCTTTGCAGGTACGAAAAAATACACGTGATATAGGGGGGAGGGGGGAGGGGTAGTTTTAAACCTCACCACGTATCACCAAGGGGGAGGGGGGGTCAAAAAATGCCAAAAAAAACATCACGTGATTAATGGACGGCCCCTTAGGTATGTGTTACAAGTGGTCACATTTTCGACTAATCCTCCATACAAGACAGTCCTGCTTACTCGTGTCCTTACTTCTACCCACCTTCTGGCTTCTACCAATGCTTCTACCCTCCTCTTCCAATTAGTGTGCTAGACAAAGAATAGATAAGTATATATGTACTAGATGTATACGTATAGGCATTAGGGATAGAATAACCGAGATATAAGATTTTTTATGATATTAAGTGATAAAGGGTCTGATGAGTCGGTACTGTGGTCGGTACAATATTTTAAAATTTTAACCAATAGTCATATTATATTACCTACACTGGTCAACAATGATTTTGTTGCCCTGGATGTGAAAGTGTTTTCAAATAATTGAATGCATATAAAATATAAATCTATTAATTTTTTTGGTAGATTGGCTCTAGTTTTTTTTTAATCCTAATTTTCTTATTAGACCATAAAACGCACCATGAAATAGAAGCCTAGAAGGTAGGTAGGTATATTTATTTAATATCATTTATTTATCACAAAGTTTTACTAATTGTTTTGTTTTAGTTTTTAATTAATTTAAATGGTTATAAAAATACAGAAAAATCATTAAAACTTATGAAATAGTACAAGGAAATAGATTTTATAGGCTGCCCTTCTATAGTTAATTTGGGGACAATAGTATCTTAAGGACCAACAGTAACCTATATACTTTTATTCCATAATAATTAGTTCCTTTTCGATGCGTTCTTCCTGTTTCTCACAGAAATGTCCAAGATTTACTGGAAATCTATCTAGGAGACTGTAGGGAAAGTGTAGCTTTATGCTCGTATTTGCTCATAGAATATTGAAGTTATTTTAACAACTTTTACGCAATTTCTTTATAAATTGGTGCTTTAAATTTAGCTTAAATTTCCAATACTATACCTCTCCATAATTTACATTCAGCATCAGTTATTAATTTTGTTAAATTTTCATAATTTATTAATTATTTTCGACTCGTCTGTCCTGTAGGGCCATCGGCCCATCGATATTCTTCCTATACTTCTAGCTAAATTCTCATATTTATTAATTATTCCCTATGAATTTGCTTTTTCTAATCCCATTAATAAAAACCACAAGGGAATTTGGTGTACCTAGTATCCACTTTTCTGACCAAGTGCTACTCGGTTGCTTCAACTCAATACAAACCGTACATTGTTATTCATAAAAATGATTTTTTATAGAAAATAATTATTATTCTGATATTCTACATTCAGTTTTATAGAAATGGGTTATGTCTGAGCGAAGAAATGTGCAGAAAACGTAATTCACCAAAAAAATAAACACTTGTTAGTAACCCGTATTCTGAAGAGCCGTAGGAGAATTAAATATATGAAAATCTAAATTAATAAAAAACTAGAGCCAATTAAATAATTTTAATGATTACATTCGCAAACTGGGTACTTGAGATATATAAATCTGTAGAAATATCCAGGGCAACAAGTTGTTGCCCTGGATATTTCTACAGATTATTTACATTTTTTTGTTGTTGCCAACAACATATAATATACTACATATATATACAATTTTTTGTTGTTGCCAACAACAAAAAATTGTTTTTTTGTTGAGCTGTGTTATATAAGCTATGCTCCGTTATAAAATTTTGAAGCTATCCACCCTGACGAGACCCTGACAATGACATTGACCAGTGACCACTAGAGATTGACAGCCAATGTCATGAAAAAAAGATTAAATTCATAATTCAACGAAACTTGCACCAGTGATACATACAACCATTCTTATTTTATTGATGATTAAGTTTATAATTCAAAGTACTTCTTGTGGTGATAACAGATAAAAAAGATTGATATGAACGAGGCTTAAATTCCAGATTTCCTTTACCCATAATTGTGTACTTTTTGTTTGGCAAGTTGTTGCTAAGGTAATGTTTGAGAATTCGGAAGAAATGATATTTCTTCAGAAAATATAAATTAAAATGGTGTTTTTCAACCTTTGGACTGTATTGCATTGGTATTTAAGACCTTTCATAAAGTGGTTTCTTCGGAAAACAACACGACTCTGCGAGTTACAAAGAATCTGTTACGGTGATAAACTTGGAGCGCAAAGAACTTGCAATGTAGAAAAGTCATTAATGCTCTCACGCACCAGAGATATTAAAGAGGTCATCGCTTTTTTAGATGCTGTAGTCATTGAACGCAGATTTATTCCTATTAATTTTGACAATATATTAAATCCATCAATATCTATAATCATCCGTACGAAACAAATAAACACAAAATTACATCCTACCTTTAGTCCGACATTTAGATACTGTTTACAACAAATATGGTGCTACAGACAACTATTAGATGAAGTGGAAGACCTTAGATGTACTCAATATGATAGCAAAAATTTACAACATGAGGAAAAATTGTTGACGCTATGGAAATTGTTGCAACCCAATGAGTTATTAGAAGACAGAGTGACCAAACAGTGGCAGAATATAGGATTTCAGGTTTGTAGAACATTTACAATGATTATAGATTTGTGTTTTATTATAATTTTTGCTAACCTCAATTTTTTTGTATTATTTTTAACAGGGAGATGACCCTAAAACCGATTTTCGAGGAATGGGCCTCTTGGGTTTGGAAAACTTGTTGTTTTTTGCTTCAGAATATCCACAGGTGTCAAGCCATGTATTGAGCCACTCACATCATCCTAAGTATGGATATACTTATGCAATCGTTGGCATTAATTTAACATCAATGGCATACTACCTTCTGAAAGATGGATCAGCAAAGACATACATGTTTAACGCTAAGCAATATATACCTAATATAGATTTATTCCATAGATTTTATTGCTACCTATTTTATGAATTTGATAAAATGTGGATAGAATCTAAACCAGAAAACATAATGGAATTTTCTATGATATTCAAGAAATTTGAGAATTCAGTTCGATCTCAATTAGCTGATCCAGCTTCTGTATTTAGAATAAAGATAGAAGTTGATACTATATAGTTGAAATCTGTTTTCATTGACTAACTTAAATTTACAATTGTTGTTCATAACATTTTTTTGTTTTATCTAAAACCATTTAGACTAATTTATTTTCTTTCTTAAAATAAAACAACTTAAGTATGAGTTTGGAATAGGAAGAAAGCATGTTTTGCTAATTAATCAAACAGTATTTTTTGCTTATAATAATGACAATGAATATATTTTTTATGAAATAGAAAATGTAGGAAGTTTTTAAAGCTCAAGCTTGATACATTTTTTATAGAAATATATTAAACTAGCCTTTTGTTAATTGACAATACCTACTAAAAATAAAAATTATCTCAGTTTACTAGAACAAAATAATTTGGCAGTAAATTTGCCTTTATTAAATTAATATAGTACCTAGTCAAAACTATTTATTTAGTTAAATTTTTATACATTCTCAACATGGGTAAAAGAATGTTATCTTTATTAAATAAATTAATCAATAACAAAAAACAAATAAAGCATACCAGTAAAATAATTTACCCCATGCAATGAAAAAGCACACAAAGTAGTAATTAATAGTTTTTTATATTAAAATTACATCACATATTTTAGCAATACAACACATTATTTTTATAATATGTAGCTATATGTGTATTTTTGTAATAGGATGATTGTCTTTAGATAATAATTAATTGAATAACTTATTAAACAAAATACTGAGATGTGGCATTATCCATACATGCTTACTAGTTAGTTAAGTTTTATGTCTTAAATACACCATGACATTACCTACTTCTATGTTTAGGAGATTTTAAATTCACGTTAGACTTATAAGAGTAGTTTTCTCATCTATACTATTATGTATAGTTTGTAGATCACTTGCAATATTTGTCTTGTAGTATGTAATGCTATAGGTATATAAAATCTACTTATACTATGTACCATGTTGTGTGTTCACTTATGCATATTATCGAGCTTCTGTATGTACTGTTATAAGTAATACATATAACAAAAATAAATAATTTTAAACTATACATGTTGTATTATTCACATAAGCGATTTCCATTTATATTGAAGAACCCTAAAGCTGAAGAATTTGTACTAATTTCAGGAAATAAATACTTAATTATTTTTGTTAATTTATTGATGATGACTATTTGTATATAATAATTATAATGTTACATCATGCTACAGCCAAAAGAAGCAGATCATCAAACATTAAAGAATATAGGAGAACCTTTTGAAACAAAAAATAATGAAGATGATAGTTACTTAGTTATTTATTTTTGTTTTCTTTATACATGTCTTAACTATAATATATTTTAATCAATCAATATATGAAATGGAGCATTTCATTTTATAATTCTTAGATGGTTTAGATATTTATAATAGGTACCAAAACAAATAATTAATGAGATGATATCAGTGTATCATCAAATTGAATAAAAAAGGAATAGGTTTAAAGAAATTAAAGTATCTATTATTAAAAAATGCCAATATATTATACCAAAAGAACTATAAAAATATAAATATTATGTAGTACATAGTGTTTGTACAGTGATTAGGATATTAATTATTAATTAGAGGAAGGCAAAAGTTGGTAAACATGAATTTTATTTAGACAACTTTCTTTAGTATATATGTCGTGGCCATATCGTAGATTTGCTCATTTCATGATATGATCGATCATTTCACGAAATGGTCGCATTTCATGAAATGGCCAACATAGTTTGATCAGATGGTTAAATCGTCAACGTTTCACGATTTGGCCAGATCGTATAAAATATAAAGAGTCAATAAAATATTTAAAAAATCAGAATATTCTAAAAACTTGTTTAATGTCATTTAAGTTAGTGCCGCGGCAGCGGCCGGCGAGTGCCAGAAGCGGATCGCTTTTTAAAAAACAAACAATTATAGTTCTATAGTAGTTAGGATATATAAATATATGTATATCCTAAAAGAAAAAATGCGTTCTTTGCTATGACTTTCTTCATATTGTTATTAAACGAATTATGAAGTTTTTAACTGCGAATAATTAAATTTTCGCCAGCGGCCGCCATCTTATCACATAAACACAGAGCTTGCAGCGCCTCTACCAATGATTAATGTAACTATTTTACGATATGATCAAATAATTTTGATCATTTCATGAAAAAACCGCGCGCTTAGTTGGCTATATCGTGAAACGATTTCTTATCATTGATCTGCTCAAGCCACATCATGATGTGGCCAAACTAAATTGGCCATTTCACGAAATGCGACCATTTCGTGAAATGGCCAATCATATCATGAAATGAGCAAATTTACGATATGGCCACGACATATATAAAGTAATATATTTTAGAGAGACTAGGCCATGATTCATTGTTATTATATATTTTGTTCATGAAAAATATAATTTTATAATAGAGATCATAGTACTTATGATCAAAGAAGTTACTATATTATTATAATTTTTTTTCCATTTTTTGTATTCCTCTAAAAAAATCAAACTTTCTCATTAAAAAAAGTATAAATAATTAAAATTTGTAGTCCATAACTATTTACATTGGAATGAACAATAATGGACGGACTTTTTCAAAGATATATAGTTTAAGCTTAGAAAAATTTATATTATTACATTAAGTATTGTGTTTTGTACTTTAATTTGATGTTTACTTCTTCTTCTTGTCTTTTTTCACTTCTTTGGCAGGTTTTGGTTTCCTTGCTTTCATCAAGGCTATAAGTGCTGTTATTGCTACCAACCCAAATCCAGCTACTCCTATTTGCCAAATCCAAGGATGTTTCGCTAATATTTCAAGTCCAAGTTTAATTGAAAACTTAAGCATTTCCACACACCAATCAACTACATCATCACTGTAAAAGAAAGTGCTAAATTTCAAGTCTGAATGTGGGAGTCAAGGAATCTTCGGCATAAAGTGCATCTTGCATAGGGACGGTACCAAACCCTCACAGAATATCAGCGTGAAATAGAAACGCATCTTTGCATGCCAACTACACAGCTATTTAAAAAATAAATATAGTAAATATGTAAAAAATTTAAAATACTTACAACGGTGATGATAAAAGTGGTACTGTCTCTGCTTTCACATTTTTGTACCAGTCTTGAGCAAATGTTACGAAAGATTTAATATCATTTTTAGGTAGATCATATCTGTACACTTTGCCTAAACGGAAGCTAAAATATAAATGAATTATTGTTAGTTTATTGGAAAATCTATTAGAGATATAAATCAGGGTGGGTAATTGTGAACAGAGGTGACTGTAAACAGCTAACAAGAATTTATTCTATAATCAATCGGATGGATTTCCAAATGTTTCAAAAATCGGATTTATAGAATTAAACATTATTTACAGTTGTAAACGAGTAATTTAGAATAGGTATTAAAAGTGTAAGGGTAGTTGTTTCCAATCAACCCTATTCACAATTACCCAGACTGACTCTGCTTATAAAGTGGTGTATTTATTACTTACAAAAGGAATGCTGGTAATTTCTGAACTTTAAAACGTTTAGCTGTAAGAGCACCAGCCAAATTTGCGTCAACCCTTGCGACATTAACCCTGCCGCGTAGTGTTGCGCCCACACCCTCCCAAACTGCGTGTAGCCTTTGGCATTCAACACATGATGCGCCATAACTATAAGATTTTAAATTAATTAATAAATACATATTTCAGGATAATTTTCACACACGGCACAATCTGATCACATACTAAGCTTTCGCTTGTGTTATGGTAATCAGATGGCTGATAAACATACATATATAATTTTAAATAAATACTTAAATAGACAATTATGAATTAACACCCAGACACAGAGCAAACATCTATGTTCATCATACAAATATTTGCCCTGGGTGGGAATCAAACCCACAACCTCTGGCTTGGAAGGCAGGGCCACTACCAACCAAGCCAACCAGTCTGTTAATTTTAATATGGTTAATGTTTCTCATCAAACTATATGCAAAATATACATTTATAACAAAAAATTATCCCCTTATATGAACCTTAATAGTAGGATTATATTATTAAGTAATATTATATTAATAATAATTAATGAGATATTTAATAGTAATTGTATGTAAACACTAAACAGTATTAATAAAATATTTAAGTACTAATAACTTTATCATTTACTCACAACATAACAAACCAGTCCCCTGTTGTGGCCCCAGTAGCGGCCTGCGTCATGTGTTCAAATATTTTATCTGATAACTCTTTAACTGATGGAGACTGGTTCTTTTCCAAATAACCATATACTTCACCCTCATCAGCCGCACCTGGAATATTATGTTAAAACTATAAAATTTAGGTTACTATAAATCTATAACACACCATTTTATTTGATATTTTTAATTTTGTATTTTAATTTATTGTCATGTACAATGTATGACAAGTACAATATGGGGGCCTTCAAGAAGTGAACAGGTAACTTCTATGGAAACGCAAACCATCTTATACTACATCTCAGCTTAACATCAGGCGAGATTGTGGTCAAGCGCTTCCATATTCACAATAAAAAAAATATATTGTAATTATAATATTTGTTCTTTAAATTCACTATTTAGCATTGCATATGATAATTTAAATAAAATAACATAATAAATATAAATAATGTCCAGTAAATAAATGTAAATAATGTCCAATAAATGTTCCAGAGGTGGCGCAAACACCCTATAATAGTAAGTGCCTTACAAAAAAAATCTATAACACTTGTGGTTACGATCAAAGATAGCATGTAACTCACTACATGAAATGTCATATGTAGACGAAGTTATCCCCTGTCTTTATTAAGAAAGAACAATACAATGCATAACCTGTAACATTTAAAGTAGTATATTTAATATTACCATCATAAAGCAAAGGTACTCCATGTCTGAAAAATACAAGTGCAGGTTCCTTAGTGGGACTGTATAGTCTAGCTAGATGACTATTCACAACCTTCACAGATGGTGCATTTAATTCTTTTTCAAAGTCTTCCTGTAAAATGTCTATTATTTTTTCTAGTTTGTCACATTCCTTACAATTTGGCTTATCTGAAAACAAATGTATACTTTAGTTATTGGGTTCTTAACTTAATATAGCTTAATTTTTGTCTGTAGGTACTATTACTGATATAGAAAGCTCTATAAAATTTATTTAGATGTTCCATCACCTGTTACATACATTAGATAACAGTTAGAATATTAGATCAAGAATTCACATTATCATAGAAAGGTGTAGCAATTGCAGTGTGAGCAGTGACATGCATGCGTTCATGGAATGAGCCTTTGAGGTGTAAGAGGCAACTTTTGTTACTTTGTGGGCTAAATTTTTGTAACTCTATTACCCTAGGAGCTAGGGCATCCTGGATATTATTGCATCTCATAGTAAAAGGATTCTTGAGTGTGATATTTTCACATTCAAGAAAACTATCCACATTGAGCTTATTGACTACGACACTTTTTAAGAGCTTTATTTATTTAACATTATGCCGTATCAAAAAGCAATATAATACTTACGAAACAATACTATAAGTTTTTCTTGCTCTTTTATAAGCTGTAATAAATCATCATCGCTTACACTTTGTAGGTTTTGACTGCTAATAATATTAATGTTAAAGAAAAAGGTCAATATGAACAGTTTTAGCAACATTTCAAAAAGTTTATAAAGTATTCCTGATGGAGTAAAACTTAGGAACCGGCTTTGACTATGAAGAGACGTTAAATCAATTCCTTCCTTACGGCAGCTTTAAGTATTCTGAAATATAACATTCCGCAAACTATAATTTATTCTTAAAGACTAAACCCAATAAAATCGTGAAAGAACAAAATAATTATCAGGGAAATCGCGTTGCTGACCGCTTACTTGGTAATGACAAATGACAATGTCAGTACCCACTACCCAGTGTTGCCAACTTTTTTTTTTCGAACCCACATATTGGAGCCTCGTAGCCCACCAGAAATCCACTAAAGTATTCGGTCTTTAAAACCACCAGAAAAAACACTAAAAGATATCCAGAGACATGTAAATATTGAATGCCCGTTGGCGAATTTTTTGCGATTTTGTAAATAACATCTATTTTGAACTAAGTAATTTTTATTTTTGTTACAATATATGTAGGTATTTAAAGATCATCTTCAGAAGAATCTGCTTCTTCTAGAGTTTCAGTACATGTGAAGAATAAATTTCTGTGAAAGAAATTTTTTGTGTGGTTTCGGCATATTGTAAAACCATATTACTTCACAAAATTAATTAAAATACGACAAGCTAGAAGCTACCGGCCGCGGCGTTACCAATACCGACTGACAATTATTATTGTTTTTGTACACAAATACAGAATAAACATACATATAACCTTTTGAATCAAATCATACTTTAGATCAATAGTAATAAATTCTATAATCAAAAATATTCAAGCAATAGACAAACAACTTTCGGGGAATTCCCGAATGTTCGTTCTTTTACCAACATGACACAAAATCATACCCTTGTTTCACATAGTTCAAGTCGTTCTTTTTGAGTATTTATGTAAATCTTTCTAGTGGTTGAAAGTCGTACCTTACCACTAATTGAACTCATCTAAACCACTAGGAAAATCCACCAGCCACTAAAACCAATATTTGTCCGCTAAATGGGGGAGCTAAACCACCAGATGTAGTGGAAATTCCACTGAGTTGGCAACACTGTCAGTACCTAACAGTACCAAACCGCAAACGTCAAAAGTCAAAACTCAACATAAAAAAGATAGTGTTGGCATTTGACAACAGGTGAAGATTTTGGAAAGAAATGCAATTTATTTGGTACTCTGGAATGATACAAACACAGGATACAAAAATGTCCAAAAGTATTTAAATAATTATCAATAAACGAAACTACATTCAAATTATTAAACGAACTAAAACAAATTGAAATGAGATCTCACTGAAAGAACCAGTTGAAGTTGAGATCGTAGTATTATTATTTATTATACCAAGATTATACCACGCAATGGCATCCAATTAAAAAAAATCACACCCTTGCGAATCGAACTTGCAACACATAATGAAGGGAATGGATCCGGACTTTTTGGCGGGAAGTCAAACTAAGCGGGAGGTTTAATTTTTTCTGCGATTAAATTTTTCAACATTTTGTTTAAATACTGTAAATAATTGTTTATATAGTTAATTAATACACACCAAAATATATTTTAAATATCATGGGAGTCGATTCTGACGGTGGCGAAAGCCCCGTTGAAAAAGAAACTAAAAAAAGAAAATTGACTACGACGAAGAAAGATCTCGATTTCAAAATTTTTACCAAACCGAATTATACGAGACAGTTCCCAGATAATCATAGCACAGACTGTATAGTATACGTAGAATCTCTCGACAGTGAAAAAATTGGTAATAAAAATCCAATAGCGCTTACTAAACTTTTCACTGAGCATGTTAAAGGTGTTGCTGGTGTGCACAGAGTCAATGCTTTCAAACTTGGTGTTACATTTAAAAAAGCAGTATCAGCTAACAATTTCTTAAAAATGGAGAAATTTCTTTTAAAAAATAAATTAAAAGCATTTGTGCCGGCGCACTTAACAGAATCCACTGGGGTCATTAGGCATGTCCCCACAGATTTAACAAATGAAGAGATATACAAGATTATCACTTGTGATGCGGAAGTGATTTCAATAAAACGATTCCAGAGAAAAGTAGATGGAAAACTGACACCATTAGGTACTATTGCAGTAACCTTTGCGACTACGACACTGCCACAATATGCTTATATACAAATGTTCAGATACCCGATCCAGTTGTACATCCCACCCCTGTTACAATGTTATAAATGCCTTAAGTTTAATCACTCAGCAAAAGCTTGCAGAGGTACTCAAATGTGCTCTTCATGTGCTGGACAGCACTCATACAAGGAATGCGATGTTGAAGAAATTATATGCATCAACTGCAGCGGTCATCACTTAGCAATCTCGAGAGACTGCCCAGTAAAACAAAAAAAAATAGAAGAAAAGAAAAGTAAATACATGAACCTCAGTCGATCATATGCCACTGTGGTGAGTACCGTACCCACTATCCCTGATAAAAGATTCCCAGCTCTTAATAAACCGGTTAAGCCGATTGACACAACTACTGGCACTAATTCAAAATCACTCAACCTTGAGCAAATTGTAGATAATGAAATAATTATAAATGCATTAGTCAAGTCTCTCATAATGCTTGGTAATAGCAAAAACAGTACTCCAGTAACAAATAAAACAATTAAAGATATTTTATTAAGTAATTTAATAACATAATGGATGCATATTTAAAGATTTTACAATTTAATATACAAAGCTTACAAAGCAAAAAAGCCTTATTAAAAACATTTCTCTCGGAGCATGATATAGATATTTGTTTATTGAACGAAACCTGGCTTAAAAGTACTAGTATCATTCCTAATTTTACACCATACAACCTTATATATAAAAACTCAGCAAATACGCATAATGGAGTAGGTATATTAATTAAACAAAATTTAAAATACAATATTGTACAAACAACTTTTTATGAAAGCATTCAAAACATTTGCATATCAATTGATACATCTATAGGTAAATTATATATTCTTTGTGTATATGCTCCTCCAAATAGTAACAGATTTGCCACCAACAAAATGAGAAAGGTCTTACTCGAAACTCCTAAGCCGTGTCTTGTCATGGGTGATTTAAATGCACATCACATTTTATTTGGATGTGCGACTAATAATAATAGAGGTAACAGTTTATATAATCTTATTGATGAATTTGATATGTGTATTCTAAATGATGGTCAGGCAACAACTGTTCAATATCCCAATAGAAATGCTTCTGCAATCGATTTATCCCTGGTCACTCCCTCATTGGCTCCTCTGTGTGAATGGCATGTCCACGATGATCCAATGGGTAGTTATCACTATCCAACTATGGTTGTTATGAATGTGAAACCATCTATATATGAAGTACGTCCTGTGGATGAAAAATATATTTATAGCAAGGCAGACTGGTCTAAATATCATGAATTATCAGAAACCTGTTTTTCAAATTTAGATATAGATAACACAGAACCAATTGATTTGTATAATAATTTTGTAAATATTTTGTATGATATTAGAATGTCAACTGTTCCAAAACAAAAATCCCAACAATCTTTAAAAGTAATGAGGAAACCTGCACCTTGGTGGAATAATAAATGTGAGGATGCAGTCAAAAATTCTAAGTTAGCCCTTAGAGAATATAGAAAGTCACCAAGTATTCCTAATTTTATTAAGTATAAAAAACTTGACGCTCAAAAGAAAAGGATATTAAAAGAGGAAAGTATTAATTCATGGCACAACTTATGTACTAGTTTTAATAGAATGACACCTGTTTCTCAAATATGGAATTATGTAAAAAGATTTAAAAGAATAGGTTCTTGTCATAATAGGAATTTCAATGATGACTGGATTCCAAGCTTTTTAGATAACATATCAGATTCAACACAGTTAAATGAAGATAGGTTATATGCCATTTTACATAAATCTGTTGAAAACTCTAAAAATGCATTTCTCAATAGCAAATTTACCATCAATTAACTGTACATTTCAATTAAAAGTAGAAAAGATACAACACCAGGGTTAGATAGTATTCCATACTTATTAATTAAAAAGTTACACCCCAATGCGCAAGAAATTTTATTAAATATATACAATAAACTTTGGTTAAATTTAGTAATACCAGACTCATGGAAAACTCAATGTGTAATCCCGATTTTAAAGCCAAATAAACCTGCGAACAATCCTCTATCATATAGACCTATTTCTCTGTCATCATGCTTGGGCAAACTTTTTGAAAATATGTTAAAATTACGTTTAGATTACTTTGCTGAGACACAGCAAAAATTACCAGACATACAGTTTGGATTCAGAAAAGGAAGAAGTTGCTCTGAAAGCTTTGTATCTCTTATATCAGATCTTAAAAAGGCAAAATTGAGTCACAGTAATGTTATATGTGTCTTTTTAGATGTTAAAGGTGCATTTGATAATGTTAATATTGAGAGCTTGATAAATGTCTTGCAAGAGTTGGAATTACCAAGACATATTTTAAACTGGATTTTAAACTTTTTATATAAAAGAACTCTATTTGTAAAATACAACAATAAATTACATGGACCTAGAACTGTAAACAAAGGGACAATGCAGGGAGCAACATTATCACCTTTATTGTACAACTTATACACATCTCAGATCCTTAATTTTGTAGACACATCAGAAGTTAAAATATTGCAATTTGCTGATGACTTGCTTTTATATTGTGAAAATCAAAATCTTAATATAGCTATTGAAAATATGAATACAGCATTAAGACAATTGCATTATTATTATAGTAACATATTAAAACTTCAAATAAGTTCGGAAAAAAGCAATGTTCTAATTTTTAGTAAAGATCCTTTTGCACACTCTACTGTAAATATTAAATATAATAATGAAATCATTCCTAGTACCAATCAACATAAATTTCTAGGTGTCATACTAGATGATAAATTGAAATTTGATAAGCATATTAATTACATATGTCAGAATGCTATGAGGGGAATAAATATCTTAAGAAGCTTAGCAGGAACTTTTTGGGGATCTGATCCAAAAACATTGAGTATGCTATATAAAAGCATAGTCAGAAGTCATTTTGATTATAGTTCTTTAGCGTATATGAATGTTAGTAATACATTATTAAGAAAATTGGATGTGATACAAAATATGGGTCTGAGAATAATTAGTGGAGCCATGCGCACCACTCCTATTAATTCTATGGAAATTGAGAATTGCATACCTCCATTGTGTCTTCGACGATTACAGCTGGCTGAGAGATTTTCTTTGAAGGTGTTATCTTGTAATAATAATATTGTTCTAAATAATATCATTCATCCAATTCTACAGTCAGCTGGTACTCACAACATCACGGCTAATACAATTATCTCAGGTAATTTGCCTGAAATTATAACAATAGTGAATTATGTAAAAAATCTAACAAAAGATATGTACATTAGCAACAAATGGCCAATTTACAAATTCCCTTATGATACATTACTTAATTTTCTAGATATAAAGTGTGATTTAGATTCTGTTAATAACAAGTTTGAATTCAGACAATATATAAGGTCAAGTCTTGTAATTGCAACTATCTGGTTAATGCAACTATCTTAAATAACGCCTTCTAGGATTGCTGTTCTGCACAACAACAGGCGTGATATTGTTCTGCTAGTAAAAATATTAATAAAAAAATATATATGGCGCTCATCGGTCAAGAATTGTGTGAGTGACAGGGCTTTTTGTCATTCCACCATTTTGTTATTGTCAGCGCTGAATGCACGCGGTGCGTAATTTGATCAAAAATACTGTTTTTTGTGGTTTTTCGCGGGTTTTTTTACAAGGAGTGTATTAATCAACCACGGTAAGTCGTTTTGTACGTGCTTGTTTTATTCTACGATGCTTCTACTCCGAATTTTCTGTGCAGTTACATTTACCAGACCAAATATGAAAAGTCTTATTAATGCAACTATTTTTTTATTTTTAGGTTAGTTGCAATTATCTGACAGTTTTTGTATGAAGTATGAAAATGTTAGTGATGTGACAGTGGACATAAATATGTCGATGAGGTCGATACAACCCAATGATATTAAACTTAAATTATAAAACGATTGCTATTTTTCGATGATTGTTACTCAGTGACTTATTGATATTTAAGTATTTCCATTATAGAAAAAGAAGATGTGATCTCACGATTACCCGATGCTGTGATAAATGAAGAAGACATGGTAATCTTTCCTTACAAGGTAGAGATATTTGAATGTAAGTAAACAAGCACTTGGAGTTCTTCTGTTGGGAAATTTGATTAGGTATTCTGATTGAGATTTAATTATTCTAATTAATTAAAATGAAGCTAGGTAAAATAGTAAGGAGTTCAAAGGAAGAGTAAAATAAGACTGTTTGATAACTAAAAGGCTTTTAGTGTGTTTCAAATAAAGTTAAAAAATAGTGTAGAATTTAGAAATAAGAGTAAAAACAGACTTTTTCATTACTAAATAATTGTTAAGTACCTACTGTGTTTAAAATGTTTCGTTAATTTAAATAAATTAAGAATTTGTTATGTGATTAGATATATTCTAATTAAAATATATATAAAACAGTTATATCCCTGAGTTTTAATTCTGCTACCATGGCAGTCGATAAAATTACGATAAGGTTCCCATCACTATTTTTGAGAAAATAGTTGCAATATCCCGCCCCACAGCTAAAAAGTATTTTTTTGCGAAATTGGTCTTTATTTCAAGAGCCTAGATATCATAATCCTATGAATATGTTTCAAAGCTTGTTATTAAAATACACGCGCAGAAAACACACATAGAAAAATAAGTAAAACAAGCAATTAGTTGCAATTACCCGCCAGGACGGGTAATTGCAACTATTGCTGTCTTTTTAAGAACTTTTGGAAATACTTTTTTATTCTTCACAGTTTTTCGTGCTTATGACGGTGAAATAATATCCGCATTAAATTTACTTATTCACAAATTTTTAAGAAATATTTTTTTCCGTATATTTATAGAATTATGTTGAGATGAAGTAATGACTCCAATATTTTTAGTTGCAATTACAAGACTCCACCTTATCCAATAAAACTGATTTTTACATTGTATATACCGATGGCTCTAAGAGTGATTGCCATGTTAAGGCTGCATTTTATGACCCACAAATGAAAGTAACTAAATGTTTCAGAATGCCAAATAGTTGTAGTATTTTCACAGCAGAAAGTTGGGCCATTCTGGCTGCTTTGACATATCGCTGCCCTAGTTCAACAGTAAGATATTTTGAACAAAGTATGTTTTGAGTTATTCATACTTTTATGATTTTAGTGTCATTAATTCACTCGTTGTTAATTGAAATGTGGTTGATTTTTTAAAACTATAGTTTGGTTTAATGTGTTACGGAGTTATTTATATTTCAATATTAATAAAATAATTTGAATATTAGTTTTAAGGCTTTTAATAGTAAGATAACCTTATATTGAACTCAGACTAAATAAAACATGTTTTGTATTTTTAATGTTGTCTCTAAAATGGTTTATTAAAAATTAAGTTTATATTGTAACTCATAGAGTTATTGTTTTTTGTTTTGTTTAAGAAATACTAAAGATTTATCCAACCAAGCTTCCAAATTTATGGAAAATCCACTGAGATCGACACAATTTTAAGATATCTCAGTATTACAGTACATCGATATTTGAGAATGTAAGTTGTCCGACTAAATCCGCGGAAATGTTTGGTAACGGGATAGGAAAATTAATTAAAAACTGAGAAATAGTTTGCTTGTAATGTATTATTTATTATACCTAGTATCTTAATTGCACAAATCAGTCTCATATTATAAGTTAAAATCTTATTATTATTTTTGCACAAGTCAGTTTAACTATTACTAGCTTACCGCCCGCGGCTTCGCCCGCTTTGTCTAAAACCTAATAAATTATATACTAAAACCTCCCTCTTGAATCACTCTATCTATTAAAAAAAACCGCATCAAAATCCGTTGCGTAGTTTTAACTTTTAAAGATTTAAGCATACAAAGGGAGATAGGGACAGAGAAAGCGACTTTGTGAAGCGAAGATTTCGTAGCCAAATTTGTATGGATCTTCTTTTTTTAACCGCCTTCAAAAAAAAGGACGAGGTTATCAATTCGGCCGGTATATTTTTACTTGGATACATTTGATGTCACCCCATACAATTTTTTGACCATTTTCGTCTAAGTTGAAATTTTTCACCATTTTAGACAGTTTTTTCCAGTCATAAATCTGTTGGTAACCTATTTCATTGACTGTATAAGGTTTACCAGTTTTTTTGGCTGATTTTAATTTTTTTTGGCAGTTAGATGTCTCAACATAGAAATGTTTTTATAATTCCATATAAGGACATTTGAAGATGTCTCTGTGTAGAAATAAAAGAAAAGTAAAAATCTTCCTGACTTTGTAAGATATCTTAAGATGTCAGATTCTTGAACTAAAGGTCGTTAAAAATATGCCAGTGAGACATTTAAATTTGGGCACTTTGGTTGCGTTTTACAAATATCTGAGTTTTGAACCAGACAGAAGAGCGAATTTTTCACATGAACCAAAACTTATCTCAATTTTGTTTTTTTTTAAGATATCTTACTGTTGAACTAGGACAGCGATATGTAAAATCTAATGTAATTAATTTAAATATTTTGATAGTTTCAGATTCCAAAAGTGTGTTATCTGCTTTATGTAATTGCAATTTTGTATTTAAACAGAATTATATTTTGTATAGGATTAAGGATTTTTTACGAATTATTGGCAAACATATTGAATTTGTATGGGTTCCCTCACACAGTGGCATAACTGGTAACGAAATTGTAGACGAGGCAACACGTCAGGAGCATGATGAAGACCTGACAGGATCTTTCAAAGTTCCTTTTAGGGCGTTTGTCCACTACAAGGAATTTTACGGTCCGGCATTCCGATTTTTTACGGTCCGGTATGGCACGCAATTAATCTATATACTAGCTTGTGCACTATACGTAATTTTACTGTCCGACATTTTACTTTTCCCTATTCCGGATGGTTTTTTGAGTTTACGAGTCGCTGTAGGTATAATTGTTTTCGAGTGCCTACTTGCTTGGATTTTACTCTTTTTATTGCATATGCCAATTGAAAGCAAGCTCTTGTTTTACTTTCTTTTAGCTGGCAATGAGATTTGAGAAGTCGGTATTGTTATTTTATATACATTGACCAAGCATTGACCTATAATTATTATCTAAGTAAGTGTTGGTAAGTTAAAGTTCAAGTGGGAATAGATTTAGCTCCTCGTCGCCGATTAATAAATAAGTGAAACACGCATTTTAAATCTCTGTCGGAACTTTACTTTTTTTATAACGAAGTAATATAATATTTCACCTTCTATATTTTTACTCGTTTCTTGTAAAATGCGAAAACAATCATTTATGATAGCATTATACCGCCATACTTCCTTGAACTGTACCGCACTGATCCGAGTAAAGACGGACAGGTGCACAAGCAATTCATCGGTTTTTTCATGCCATACCGGACCGTAAAAAATCGGAATGCCGGACAGTAAAATTCCTTGTAGTGCACAAGCGCCCTTACGGATTATTATCATAAGTTTAAAACTTTAATGAGAAATATGTGGCAAGATTACTGGGATTTGACCACAGAAAACAAAGGAAAATGGTATGCAAATTTACAAAGAAACTTACCTACAACACCTTGGTATAATGATTTCAGATACACTAGTCGAAAGTTTATAACGATCATTAGCCGTTTGCGGTTTGGACATTGCTTGGTTCCAGCGCATCTTTATAGGATGAAAATAATTACAGAAAACATTTGTACCCATTGTTCCCAGGAAAATGCAGACATAAACCATATTATTTTACAGTGTCGAACGTTTGGTATTCAAAGATTGACACTTGTCAGTGAAATAAGTGATATCGCCCAAGGACATTCAATTAGTGTTCCCCGCCGGGTCGAAGATTTATTATCTAACAAAGATTATTTCATTCCGTTATATAATTACATTGTTAATACTGTAGAAAAAATTTAATTTCTAATACTGTTTTGAAAAACGATCGAATATATAATATGTATAATAATTGTATTGTAAACTTAGTAAATAAGTTACAGTGCGACACAAAAGAGATGAAAATAAATGAGGGCGCCACCGTCGCTCATATAGCAACACTGATACTGCGACGCAAGCGATCTTGATACTATAGAATAAAAATCCAAAAATCTATATAATATAATCTAAAATAAATACCGCGATTTAAACCGTTATAATTGTTTCATTGTAGCAATAGTGTAAATTTAAGACAAAAATACATTAGTATTTTAATTGACCTACCTAGGTAAAATTTTACTTAAATGTATTTGGAATTAGTTATTTTATAAAAATCGGTCAAGTGTTTAGACTGCAGAGGCGCACATAGAATCAAACATACAAACAAACAAGCATACATGCAGCTCAAACACATTACCCTCTTTCTGGGTCCGTCGGGTAGAAAAAAACAAGGCGATTTGAAAACTACATATTTTTATTTTTTTTGTAGATAAATTTTGTACATTAATATAATTCATCAAAATCTAAATATTCTACTCCTTCAAAGGACTGATCATCACTCTGTTTCGAAGTACTGGCAAGAGGGTACGGGGCATCTTCAGTATCATCATTTGGTTCTTCAGCACTATAACAGCTATCTGAGTCATCTTCACTGCTCTCATCACCTCACACAAATTTGCCTTCATTTCTACTCCCTTCCTCTACTATCCTGCGTACTGTGCTTTCAGAAACCCCTATAACAAACGAATTAAGATGAATAAAATCAAATAGTACATTTAACATATTTTTATAGTAGCTTAAAACTAAAACTTCCTTTATTTTATTAATTTTTTTTTTAATGTAGGAGGCCAGCGTCCCTGCGCTACTTTAGTAAGTAGTTAGTAAGCTAAATCTAAAATATTTTTTTTTTCTTATGGTTTGATTGATTAATAGATAGCTGTATGAAAACAGTTATCACTATACTATGTAGTAAAATCTAAACTAAGTACTTTATTTGAGGCTGGTTGGATTGGATATAACTTCTTGACTCAAATTGTGCTGGTCGCACTATAAAAACTAGTTTTTGTTTACATACAAATAACCTCAAATTAAATTGCGAAAACGTAATAATCGCCATACATACATACATTAAACACTCGTCACTAATGGAATATTCTATTTTACGTAGTACTGAGCAAAAATAAATGGAATCTCACCGGTATATTCTGCTATACGTTTGTAAACGTTTTCCAAATCAGTCAATAAATTTCCAACTTGAAATTCGGACAAACACCGAATAAAAACTTTATACACGACATCACGGACACCGCTACGTTTAACCTTTTTCATGATGTCTCCTTTTTTATTTAAATTTCTTGTTCTAAATAACACTTTTATCTCAATAATTCTCCACTTTACGAAAAAAACAACAAATTTTTATTCAACTTGACAGCTACATTGCCAATTCAGGGTTGCCAGGTAATGAAAAACGAATTAGTTCCAAAATAATTAATTTCATCTCTTTTATGTCGTACTATAAAATATTAATGTTAGTTCTGTATCTTATTATAATTTTTTTATTATTTTTGTATAATGTATGTTTTATATTATATTGAAATGTATATTACTTTAAGATTGCGACTGAAGGACTTGTATCCATGGTCATGAATAAATTATTAAAAAAAAAAAAAAAAAAAAAAAAGGAATGGATCCGGTTATATCGTAGACAGAGAAACCAATAGACAAATTGATAGTTTATGTCGCATTCACACAAGAAAAAGAGCAACTTATGCCGGTGTTGTGTAAAGAAATGAGAGAGAACGATAAAATTTTTTGTTTCACCCAGCGTGCCACTTTTTTCAAGAAAAGAAACCTGCTTTGCTAAACAAAGTTTGACAGCTAACTATCGTCTTCCCTAAAAATATAGTTTTTACATGTTCTAAGTTACGTAATTCATGGTATGTTTGGTTTTTAATGATTTAGACTTACTGTTAATACCTTATAAAATAATACCATGGTGCGGTGTAGCGTTAAAGGGTGTTAAAGTGATAGTGGAACGAAAATGCCTGGATTGTCTTTTCACTCGTAAGTATACAACTCTTTATCAGTTTATAGGCCTTCATGATATTTCAGCGTGTTAATATATTGTGTATCACGTGCTGTTGACTTGAATACATTGTTTAAAAACCACAAAAATAACAATTATAAATTTTAACCTAAAAAATTTTGTGTTGCCAACTTTTCTACAAATTGTTACCCACTATTATGGGAAATAATAATATATATTCTGCAGTGTGTATTTAATTAAATATCTGAAATATTCAATGGCTTGTTCCAGTTTTCCTGAACCGGATAATTTACGACAAATTTGGATTGTAGCTACAGGATGAACAGATTGGAAACCAAAACCGAAGGTTAGAAAGTATTACGGCAATCACCACCACCGCGACGCTGCCCCGCCGAAGACAATGGACACTCTTGGTTCCAACTTCCAACATTGAACCGGAGGGACGTAGTTAATTAAGTTAGAGATAATTTAAATGTAATTTTTTTATTACAATAAATTATTATTAAGTAAATTTCGTTTTTTTTTGCGCGTTCGCGGGTCGGTCAATATAATTAACGTGTGTATCTGTTAATACTTACGAAAATAAACATTCTTTTATTTTTTTTATTTTATTTTATAAAAAATAATGAACAATCGAGTTTTCATCTACATTATCATTAGATACACATTTTTATATGGGATTATGATAATGATATATATTATACATACTAGTGGTCCACCCCGGCTTCGCCCGTGGTACATATTTCGCAATAAAAGGTAGCCTATGTCCTTTCTCAGGTATCAAAATATCTACATACCAAATTTCATGCAAATTGTTTTAGTAGTTTAGGCGTGATTGAGTAACAGACAGACAGACAGAGTTACTTTCGCATTTATAATATTATATAGTATGGATTATATAATATATAGGTATGTGTATATACATAATATGTATTACCCATCTAAAAGTAATATGTTTATTATATACTAGCTGCGCTCCGAAAACCATACATACATATGTACATACATAATTACAAACATTTTCTCTTTATAATATTAGTATAAACATGTAAGTATGTAATGTGGATATCTCATTATTATCCACTTATGTTATGTGAATAATGATATTGAGAGATTTGTATCTTACAAATTGCGGGGTAAATTTTCCCTCACATGGTAACCCTAAATATTGTGACGTATTCTTTTTTATCTCTTTCTGCGACACGCATTGCCGGTGTCTATTGGATTCTCTGTCTACGGGTTATATGCTCCAAATAGAACAACTTCAAAAAATTCCAATAACTTCGCGCGAATATTTCGTGCAATATACTTAAGTGTGGCTATGTCTGCACTGCATAACATATTTCACGTGTTTTACACGTTGTGCAGAAGATCCATCCATTACACATCACATGTCACCAAGAAGCTTGTGAAGCTTATAAACTGAAAGTTTCCAGTCGATAGCTAACCACAAAAAAAAAATTACGACTCTCCACTCGACGTCCTATAAACTATAAAGTACCGTTCATCTCTGCGGTTCATGTTCATTGAATGTGTTCATCCGAATATTTTGCTGTGTAGCGTAGCGTCGCGTCGCGCCGCTACGCTGCCGCGTAGTTGCGTCCACGTTGCGTATAGTGCGCTCGAACCTTTAGTAACATATGTCATTATTGTCATTTTTGACACTAATTTAAAAATTGACAATTGGCAAAATACGAATTGAAAATAGACTGCTCTACTTTTTTTTAATTATTTTATAGTAAACATAATATATTTGGTGCTGATATTTAATTTACAGCTATTTATTTTATATAAGCGGTTCTTCCTTTTGCTGTAAGTATATTTTCCTGCTTCAAGGAAAATGAGTCTGCGTACTCCTTATCATAAACGCCCTTATGTTTGAAAGTTGGATACATTGATCTAACAACAAATGTATATTTACTGTGCATTTAATCGCTCCTTAATATTTATAACCTTGGCTTACAAACATGCTAGTAAAAGCTCTATACTATTGACGTTCGCCTCGAGACATTAAAAAAGGACAAAGTTTATGACTCATCTCTGATCTCACTGTTAATTTGTTTTCAATAGGATTCCATAAGCGAAAAGTAAGTTATTTTTAAAATGGCTGAAATTGAAGAAAAAGTGGTTATGACTCCTAAGAGTAAAACACCTACATCTACAACTTTAATTGTGGAGAGAAAGGCAGTAGAGGCTGAACCCAGTGACAAAATACATGTAGCAGGTGGGGACCATACAGGCATCATTATAAACAAGGAAAAAGTTTATGGTAAGCTTAACTTAATTAGTCTTATCACACCTACTATGTTCTGATAACATTATTGTATCATAACTCTAATTTATTAAAAAAATGACTGTTTATAATTTTAGAATATTTTATATGAGTATTACTAAGCATATAATATTTTTAACTAAAATTTTAAATATCTGATTGTTATTACGATTTTTTTCTTACAAATGCAAAAAAATTGGATGGTTAAACACAGACATTTCAATAAAACATGGAAATTATTGTTTCAGTTATTTTAATTAATGTGTAATATTGATATTTCTTTCAGAAAATGGTCTAACAGAGCCATGTCATGCACAATTGGAGTTTTGTGTGTATTTAGTGTCGTCTGTAGATGGCACACATACGAGGGAGGCACGGGCATTACGTTTCTGGTTCAAACCGGAAGTTTCTTTGTATGAAGGCCCACATGAGGCTCAAGCATTTTTCAGAGAACTCGTCAGTCCCCAAAACTTCCCAAAAGGTATGTTATAGTTTATTTATTAATTGTAAATATAATTCGAGCTTTTTCATTTAGAAGATATAAGATATAGTAATGATTTTTTACCACATAAGTCAAACTAGAAATGGCCATACTCTCTAAAAAATAAATTATCCATTATGTCAAATATTCACCAATAATTAAGTAAAGAAGAAGGCTAATTCGACTTATATTATTCTATCCAGATTATGTTGGATTCATTAAGAAAATAATAAAATTGATGCAGAACAAGTATCATCAATTAAAAGTGCTAGAAGTTGAGCTCAGACAGGAAGGAAGTGGATTACCACCACCAGGTAAGACATAATAAATACAATAATTTTATACTTATACATAATTTTTTTTTATTCAAATTTTGTGATACACTTTGAAGATGATATAAATATATACTAATACTAATGGTCCGCCCCGGCTTCGCCCGTGCATATTTCGCAATAAAAGGTAGCCTATGTCCTTTCTCGTGTATCAAAATATGTCCATACCAAATTTCATGCAAATTGGTTCAGTAGTTTAGGCGTGATTGAGTAACAGACAGACAGACAGAGTTACTTTCGCATTTATAATATTAGAATGGATTATAAAGTTGAAGAGTTTGTTTGTTTGAACGCGCTAATCTCGGGAACTACTGGTCCGATTTGAAAAATTCTTTCGGTGTTAGATAGCCCATTTATCGAGGAAGGTTATAGGCTATATATCATCATATGGAGCCACGAGGGTGAAACCGCGCGGAGCAGCTAGTAAATTATAAGACTACACACTGAAAAGTTTAACTGACAGGCAATGATAAAAAATAAGTCTGAATAAAATTGACTGACTGAAATTTCATAAGGCCAAAATTCATATTATGCTTGTTTTTTTCACACTGAAATTTTCTTGTTGAGGGGTGAATTTCCATTATACAAAAATAACTTTTACTAAATTATGTTATTTATGAGTTGCCTATCTATATACTATTATATTTATATGATATACCAAATTATTGTTAGTTGTATACTATTTATTTATATATTATACTTATTTAATACTTTTAATTTTATATGGTACAGAGGCAAACGGTGTGATAACGAGTAAGGATATTGTAAACAAATTAACTAATGGTAGTATGTATATTATTTTATTTTTAGTGTTGGCATGAGTTTGTCAAACAGTTAACATCTTAACTCATTAAATTTTTTGTTTTATTTATTCACCCTATTTGGAAACTTAGCAACTAATAAGCATTAACTTTAAAGTTTGTAAATTTTTTGTGTGTCAAAATATCTAAAAAAAAATACTAATAAAATCCAAATTACATTGTAAAGCTCACTCTTAAATATCAATAAATACTACATTTCTTTTAAATCATTATTAAACCTGAATACATTGTGCAACCATAAAATACCAGAATTTTATAGTTTGCAGTAACTTAGTAAGCACTATGAACTATAAAAACATTAGTTTTAGTGGACCCCTTATTAGTTTTTAGCTCTAATTTCATATTACCTTCATTAGATGCTATCATCGTGAGTAGTTTTTCCTACGGTATACATATAATCCATCAAAAAAAAAGCATGTAGATTGATGCATAGAATTTAGGAACTGCACACTATTCAACACATGTATATACACATTACACATGCTAATGTAAAGTTTTACCAAAACTTGCATGTAGTGTACATTAGCCTTATAAATGTATAAATATGAAGATACTAATAAGTTTCATATTTTCAGCTTTCATGGAAGACAGTTTTGCACATCAAACACGGTTTTCGGAGCAAAGAGTGCTAGATATGATTGAAAATGCGTACCCAAATCCTTTGAGCGTTGATGATTTTGTTAAGTATGTATTTGTATTATTTTTTAACTATTATAAGTAGCATTTTTAAAATTCTGTTTTAAATAAATAAGCTGAATAGTTTAAACATAAGGGTTTACAAAAGCTTAGTCATATTATATATAATGAGCCTTTTCAATACTTCAATAATGTACTTAATTAATTAAACAAATAAACAGGTTCAATAGCGTGAAATTGATTTCGGTCTATCATAATAATATACCTAATATGAATTATATTTGTAGTGCCGAAAAATGGTCAAAAGCAGAAGTAAAGGATGCTTTAGAGTCGTTAGAAGAGAAAGGCCTGACTCGACCTCTGTCAGAAGGCTTATACATTCGTCAGCATAGTGTTGACACACAGGTATGAAGTATTTTTGTTAAAGCATAATATATAACTACCTATATGATTATAAAATAATATTACTTAAAATATCTTCTCTTTAGGTTGTGAAACAAATGCCCACATTGAGTTCAGCCCGGCAGCCAACAATCGCGGTGGTCACAGCACTGTATTGTGAAAAACAAGCCGTTGACGCTATGATGGATAATCAAGAAACATATGTGCGGTATACAACTGTTGGTAAGTTCTTTATATTCTAATTTACTTAGGGTCGATTTTTCAATGCTTGGATAAAACTTATTCGTCGAATAATGTATAAAACTACCATTTTAAAAACGTATTCTAATTGCCCGTATTTGACATTTTACGTGACATTTTAATATTATCGTGTTATACTTTAATGGACGGATAAGTTTTATCCAAGCATTGAAAAATCGGCCCTTAAAGTGATACTATAGGTCCGAAATTGAGGAGCCCGTTTATCGATCGTTTATTTCAATGACACGTGCAACCCTAATGACTGACGTCACTGGCGCGTTTTGCAACTCCGCATGCCACTAACGTTCTCGTCGACTATAGTAAAAACTCTGCTTAGAAGAAGCTATAATGCGATCCAACTAAGAATAGGTACCTATGTCAATGTCCTTTATGTGTCTATGCCTATTATGTTCGTATGAAATTATTTATATTTACTTAAAAAAGCCTCCTTGCATTTTAATAACAGCATTTTATTTTGCCTGATTCTTGCATCAAATTGAAATACAAAATCTTATTGCTTGATTTAGATTATTAATAATTCATTTGAGTTAATACGTATGCGTATGACGTCACAAATGGATCGATTCTCTTCTTATTTGGATTGCATAGTAGCTGGTGGCTCAAGTGGCTGGTGGCGTTCCTCCAACTTCAATCAAAAGTTTGGGCCTAGATATTAAACATGAATGCTATACTAAAAAAGGAGCGTGTTTGCCGAGCACACGTGTCAAAAGTGAAACTTCTTTGGCAAGATTCAAAGGTGCTAAAGGTAAAATGGTCGCCTTACTCTAAAGCATGACGATATTGCCAACGCGCCTAAAGAAATTTCTCTTCAAAACAGCTGAACAATTTCAGCTGAAAAATTTTCTAACTTCAAAATTAAGACGGAAAGGTTTTTTAAAATAAAAAATTGCGTATATTTATCTGTACTTTATTTTGCATATACAATACGCAGGTGGGACAACAGTATTATTCTTTATTTAAACAAGAACATAATCAATAGTTATTAGTCAATGACAATAAATAAATATGAAAAACATCAAATGCTCATGTGCTGTACATATACTGTGATTTTAATTATAAAAATAGGCAAGTAGCATTAAGGTGATGTAAAATGTAGGAGGCATTTATTTTAGGGGCTTTCGTGAACGCCTACTTATTGTGTTGTTATTTAATGTAACACATAGAACTAATACTAATACATACATGGCTACAATTAAGCACTTAAAAATAAGAAATTTCAAAAAACAGAATCAAATGGACGTTATATATCTAGGACTTAAAAAACACACACACAATAGATGCAGTTAAATGCAATTCTGCCATGAAGACAAACATATTAAATGATAAATAATTATTATTGAAATTTACCAGTCTCACATCAAGAGTATGGTTAATTGTTAGAAATATTTTTTTTATTTATCTATAAAAACCTCAAGTCAGCTAGGTACACATAACAAAAAGGTAAAGATAAGGTACATAATACGATAGTATTTAGGTATTTTCATTTTAAACAGTAAATTATATTATTACATAATATTATAGATATTAAAACATGTCAATATAAAATAGAATGAGATACAAAATTAATATATATTTATATAAAAATTATATAAATAATGAAGTTACACTTCTAAGCTAAATTCTACTAAAAATAATACTTATGTATCATTGTGATGGACGGGTGTAAAGAACCCCATGACTGAACAGTGAACACACCTTCAATTTTGATATTTGTTGAAAAGATTGAGGCTCATGTGGTAAACATTTGTTTAAAAAACTATAGGTCTGCTGTTAAAAATACAGAATGTCCAAATGTGATTTCGACCAAATAGATGCCAATTATATGTACATCCGTACATGTTTAAGAATATGAACAACATCCACTTTGCAACAAGCTATATTGCCAGCATTATTTTCAAAGAATCTTATATCTTGTTTCAAATTTGTTGCTAAACAAATGTTTACCACAAATACAAAGTTTATAGACTACAGGCATTCTATCATTAACTAATGGCAATATTCATTATTTTCCACTTTATTTTCTACATGGGAAGCAAATCTCTATATAATAATCTTAATAGCCATATCAAATGTGTCAGTTTCAAAAAGAGAAGTTTAAATTACTTACTTTTTCTATATCATTACTCAGACTTAAAAATTTAATATCGTCAATATTATGATCGAAGTCAAAAGGTTCCAAAATGGTGTCGCCTTGCTCACCATCATCCTCCATCCTTGATCCAACGCTTATTAATATGGATGTTCGCCATATTTTAAATTTTAGTTTGAACTGCGCTTCTGTAACAAAAATATAGATACAAAATTTGTTTTTCATTTGATAAGTAGTAAAAGATAGTGTAGATATTGTATGCAATTTGTACAATAAATTTATGGGAATTTTATAAGACAACCTCCACACATAAATATATTTAAAATCTCACTTCACTATGACATTTTCTCAATTTAGTAAAAATAAACCGTTATTTGGTACTTGTAAAGTAGGAGCATTGAAATCAATGTGTAAAAATTCTGATTTATATATTAATTGGAATAACTTACTTTCAAAATACATACCCATCAACAATGATGAAGATGATATATCTCCAACTATTTGTTCTTGGGCAACACCATTTATTATCTTTCTTAGTTTAATGCTTTCATCTCCTGTGAAATTAAATTCCACTTCGCAGGCAACATTATTATGGTCTATTTTATATGTGCCTGTAATTAATGCTACGATTAACCTGAAATAAATTCATAAAAATTGAAATAGTTCATAATTTATCCTATGATATGAATTTATGATTAAAGTTTAGCACTGTTAAGAACTGACTTATACTACGTCTTACCTTCTGCGATCTGAGGTCATATGTCCAATAACTTCAAATTCATCTCCTTGCTTCAATTTTGTAGGCAAATTGAAAATGATCTCATTTTCTCTGTTTGCCATCATTTCTCCTAGTGCCTGACCATTGATTGATCTTCCATAATCGACCTCATTCTGAGTTCCATTACTGTGATAAAATTAAGAATTAAAATATTTGTTTGTGCTATTATAATTTATACATTTAAGAAAGTCAATTAATTACTGCATATAGAAAATATGTTACATGATTAATACACGAAAGGAATAACCTACTCCAAATCTTCACTTCTATATTAAATAGATCCTATCGTAAAACATATACTTACTTAGGTAAACAATAATATTACTCCTAATTGAGCACAAATCATTTACCTGAATCCAGTGCCCATATTCCACATTTATCACCACAGCTAAATGAAATAAAAGTACAAAATATACGCCTTAATTCCAATAAAATATATTTAAATAACACACATTTGATGCGCTATTTATTTTTCGCTACTTCTGTTGATCATTCATAACTCTAACCTTGTTGTTGTTACAAAACAGGATTTTTAGAATTTGACATTGACATTCGAATATAAAGAGGTTCCTACGCAGGCGTACAACTTGTTAGACTATGTTGTCACTTTAGAATTCCCAGGATAAATTATACAATGAGAAATCGTTAATACGCACTGTACTTATAATAAAAAAATACGTATAGGTAATTGCTACACACGAAATACATAACTTTATTATTACATATATTAAATCTTACCCGAAAATACATTCACAACACACTTTTAACATATTGAATAATTAGGTACTTGTTTTCAGAAAAAAGAAACGTTATATACAATCCGAACCACGGATCCGAATCGACAGCTTGTTTAAAAGATTTTTCAAGGCGTATCAATAAAAGATTTAAGATGGAATGCCGATGTCTGGTTAAGATGACGTAATGACAAAAACAAACACGCTGACATACTAACCGCTATATAACTACAACACCTTGGTTCTAAATTTTCACTACACAAGGAACACAGTTAGTTTCTTTAAGACGTCCATCGACTGTGCCGCTTCAGCACACGAATAGTTCGTAAGAAGACTTGGGTTGTAATAGAATAATATAATGTTTACATACGTTACTTTATTGGCACCTCTCTCGTGATTATAAGCATTTTAAAGTCAGTCTGGTTAAAAATAATTTGTTCCATATTCTAAGTGGTTCCTTATCATTTGCGTTTGATTACACGGCACAGTCACTGGGTTTTCTCGTAATTTATATTGAGGTGATAAAGAGGATTGATAAGTCATACCTAATACAATTATGCCCTTAAAAAGGGCAAGATATGTTAATCCACGCATTTGTTGATTTTAGAACACATAGCGAAATAATTTTTCAAATTGGGCCAGTTGTTCCTGAGATTAGCGCGTTCAAACAAAACTCTTCAGCTTTATAAAATAAAAAAAAAAATAAAAAAAATTTCTTTATTTGTTTCCAAAAATTAAGTATAGGTACCTAAATTATAAAAAAAAAATAATAAATCTAAGTATGATAACTATCTTTAGGTTATTAATTCACTAGCTGTTCGGTCGCGGCATAGTCCGCGTCGCAAATTTCCCATAGGAATCCGATATTTCACTAACCCCTCTAATTATCATCTTTAGACCCAAATTTCTTATCGTAAAATCGCCTCGTTATACAGTATACTTTTATTAATTCATAATTCATAAATAACATATGGTTACCTACACAGACATAGATAGACTACGCAAGTACCGCGATCTGTATGAAAACCAAGCGTGTCATATTTTTTGTACTGACCTTGACGCGTTATGACGTCACGAGCGCTTTTTAGTGATGGTAATTTCATTTTACGCTAAATCGATTAGGACGCCACTCGCGCGGCGATTCTAGTATCGTCCTATCCCATCGAAGTAAATCGAAAGAAATCAGATCAAACTAGATCTATGTCTAAGAGGTAATTAAATAAATGAATCGTAATCGATTACTAAATCGATTCAAGACAGAAAAATGATAATTACCATAGACAGAGGAATGATAAAATAAATTTATAAACCTTTTAATATTCTAACAAGTAAACTAATGTGTTTTAGCTTTTTCTTACATATGCCCATTGAGTTACCGTGTACTACGTACTAGAGAGGCCATCGAAAGAAAGTAATGAAACTGTCAATCAATCAATCTTTATGTCCCGTTGCATCAATCCATTTTTCTTTTATGTTCGGGTTACTTGGAAAACTGAAAAAAACAAACATAGTCTAAGCAATAAGGAGTTTTGACAAAAAAAAATCTATGCCTTTTTTTCTGAAAAATTGCTCCTTCAAATTATCATTTTTCTGTTCGATTATAAAATCGATTAGAATCGAGAACTGTTGCATCAAATGAACATCACTAACCACAAAATTGGACAGAAAAATGAGAACAGAAAAATGAGAAGACGCTATTCATTGCTTGTTATCATACGACTCGATCTTTACCGTGCCAAGTAAAAGCCGCAATGTATTCCGAATCATTTCGTATGATTTGGTATCCGTGTTTGTCACGATCGTTTTCCACAGATATTCTTTATTTGATTTTAAAATAAATAGTGCATATTCTGATTAGAAAATTACTTACCGTTGGAAGGAAACATCTCTGCTAACTCGGCCACTCACAGCTGTGGAGTTTCTACAGTTTATAACGGCGTAATTCGGCATTTTACTTTATTCAGCTTCACGTCTTTCCTTGGCGAACTGCAAGCGCGGACTGAGTGTAGGCCAGCGTCAAGTAAGTTTCATAATCTTAGTTTGGACACGGGAAGTACATACACTCGCTTAGTCTATCTTGATACATGTCTGTGGTTACCTACCTTTTGTATTTATTGTTGATGAGCGGCATCAGATTTGTATTGCAAATCTTACGGTAGAAATATCATTCATCTAAAACACGCACTGGGGTTAAACTTTCTGGAACATATTTCACAATATCACTCCAAAACGCTTTGTTTAAGACTGTCAACTAATATAAAACCTGCGTATAGGGACTTTCCTGTTAGGGTCTGTTATTTCCATAGTCTGTGAGTCTCGCTTACGTCATTGGAAATTCTTATTAAATGCAAGATAAAAAAAGTCAATATAGGTCATTTAAAGCATAGGTTATTTAGAAATGCAAGGGCTTAGGTCAGTGTTGCGACTTGCGATCATTATAATACTTGAAGAGAATCTCAAAACACGGTCACGACTCACGCTATTTGAGAATCGGAAGAACGTAATAACACAAAGTATAGAAGACTGTAGCAAGTAAACAGTCATAACAATAAAATGATTAGATTGGCCAATGATACCAAAGCGATATGTTATTCAGAAAAAATATTGGAGTATGCCGACTCTGAAAAAAAATTGATAAGGTTAGTGAGTAGTGCGGTTTACTAGCCGCACTACTCTCTCTACTACTAGAAGGAGAATAGTAGTAGTTGTGATAATATAATATTTAGGTTTATTTTCGTCGTGCGCTGAAATTATCTTTCTGTTTGGGGATTACGTAGTAGGGTTTTCGATATTACCCTTCTCCGAGGGTCTAAGTACGCGCAAATACATTGTCCACTTAAAAAATGGATAATCTTTAAAAGGTATTATTGCTTTGATAATGCTAAATAAATAATTCGACTTTGGTGCGCCGAAACGTTTGTCTCTACGACGTCAATAATGTCAATTATATTGGGTACTAGCGGTCCGCCCCGGCTTCGCCCGTGGTACATATTTACGTTTTCTCTACATAAAAACCATCCTCGTACTTCAAGGAATATAATAAAAAAAGAATTATCGAAATCGGCTCAGCCGTTCTCGAGTTATGCGCTTACCAACACCACCCAACACATTTTGCGATTCATTTCTATATTATAGTTATATTATATTGGGTATAATTGTCTGGCTGTGACTGTGTCACGGCCTTGTTTGATTCGACAGGTCACTTTGGATTTAATTTGTGGCGTAAAAAGAAATATTTCGTTAAATTATGAATTTTTATTATGAAAACGTGTATAGTAACGAGGGGTTTCATTCTCGGTGACAACAAAAAAATGCCTATTTCTTACTGGACACAGGCTTCAGTTCACCCACTTTTATAGGACTTAAAAATTCACGTTAATTCACCTGGCGGTATTTTAGTGATATTGTTTTTTTTACACTATTTACCTATGTACACGTCACACACGTACAGACGCCAGAACCTTAAAATTAACGTTTGGGTAAACCACAAAGTACATTCATATTACCTAAGCATTTCCTTATTGTAATATAAAGAAAACAAGGATAAGTAAGTTATATAATACGACATTTTATTAACAACTTAACAAAGTTCAAATATGACTAGAGGTTGTATCACTTCATGATCTTTTTAAGATCACTAATTGTTGAGCATTACTGTTCTTTAAAATCAAAGCTCAGTGTTTGAATGTGTGCAGGGCCTATAACGTTGATTTCCTCCAAGTGGCTTAGTGATTGAAATTTACATTGTTCGATAAAAGTTTCACCCGCCTCGTTGCCTTCGAATAGTATTGAGATTATGTCAGAACGTGAAGAAATTCTTGATGTCGCTATCCATCTTATGGTAAACGTTACAAACTCTGAAACTAAAATTTAAAAATAGTTATTGTATCACGTTTCAAAATGTGACAACAGTTTCTATTCAAAATAAGTTCTTAGATAGGTACTTAAAGGAGGAGAGCTTAGAATTTGGGAACTAGACAAGTGATAATCATGTTTTCATAATGAGTATTTTTTAAACGTTAATAATCACTTTCAATATTTAGGCAGTAGGGTCTACAACAATAATAATTATGCCTCTGATTTACGAGTTAGGGTCATTAACCACAAGTCAATCAAATAATAATATGCAAAACCTGTACCTGTTATTTGGCTTATATTATATGTACTTTCGTGTTTGATAAGAGTTTGCGACAAAGCAACGATTCCATCCTTTGGGCTGAATATGATACTGCAATTAATATTTTCGCTCATTGTTTTGGATATTAAATCCACTTGTAACCTGTAAATGTAAGTATATGAGTAGGAAATCCACACTGTGTGTGGGAACTACGAGAGACTTGTTACAATATATTTAATTTGACATGGAACATGCTTTTTTTTCGTTTACCACAATATAAGGCACTAGGATTTGTCGGATACCTCCATTCTTCATAGCGATACGTGTTTTGGTTCTCAAACCATACTCGTTTGATTAAGTATAGGTAGCGCTAAGTTGAATTTCGACGTTTCTCGTCGTTATCGTATTATTTTAATGTATAATTAAATAAAGGCCATTTGGCATATTTGACCCGGTTCATGAGAGGTTGCGTACAAAAGCCTAATGCGACGGCCTCACTATACATTTTAGATTTTTTAAGTGTATGGAGACAATATTTAAGTAGGTAGGTAACTATTATTATTTAAATAATAGTTTTCATCATCAATTTTCCGTACCGATAGGGTAAAAGGGTCCCGAGTCCCGACCCTATTATTGAAACATCGCTGTCCATACGTCTGTCACCAGGCATCATGAACCGTGATAAACATAAAAAAAATCTGAGACAATGTATTTCTGTTGCCGCCAATTATAACAACAAAAACATAAAAAAAAAAACATATAATCAACATTTGGGGGGGATTCCCGTACCAAATGTGTTTTTTGTTAAAAATAATTATGTAGTTTAAAATCGCTGTTTCCATTTTCCAATTTACGTGATGTAGTTATACATTGTTTTGTTACTGACGTGTTTTAGGAATTCTATTGTTTCTTAACACCTGGTAGTCATCAAAATTTGCTTAACTGAATATCACTAGGTATCTACTCGTTAATTTGCATTAAATTTCATAATTTTGGCTTTTGGCTTTTACGTAGGATCTTGCTTAAATACCTACTTACGTTTCAGAAAACTTTATTTTCCCAAACAAAGCTATGATAGTTCCGTCTTGTAAACTCGTAGGGATTTTAAAAACTTTAATATCATTTTTGACATCGTTGTTAACTATTTTGAGGACTCTTCGTGGTTGCACATTCGCAACATCAGACACTATAACACATAACACAAATACAACATCACAAACTTTTAATACCATTGTTTGATCACTATATTCTGATTTATTTATTTGCATATAATATTACGGCAAAGGATCGAACAGTATGTAATAATACGTGCTTTACTTCAAATGAATTATTGTGATCTGTTCTCACAACTTACAAATGAATCATCATTAATAATGATTGGTTATATAGGTTGTATAAAAATTCAAATTCAGATAGTTTACGTTTTTACACCTAAAAATGGTTATGTAGCAGCGAATATAGGAAAATTTAGGTAGGTATACGAATATGGTAAAAGACATCAAAAAGGAGCGACTAATAGAAATGGTAGGAGGAAAATATTTTTTGAGAACTTTAAATGAATTCTTATTTAAAAATTAAAACTTATAACTGATGTGAAGATAGATATTTACTCGACAGTCAGTAGTGACGTTTTTTGAGTTTTCTTAAATTGAATAATTCTCTTTCAGGTGAATCAAATGTGTACACGCTGGGTACCATAGGAGCACATCGTGTTGTCACTACCAAGTTGCCCTCTGTAGGCCGTACGAGGGAGGCCATGACAGCAGCCGGTAACACTACTACGAGATTACTCGGCATCTTCCAAAAGGTAAATCGAAACGTTATGAAATAAATTCAGCTAAACTTTAGATTAGTAATTAGTATAGATTACTATACCTATATATAGATTAAGTATTTTGTGACTATAGTCACAGAATACTTAATAGTAGCTAACACATCTGTTGTGGTTCACAGTGTTGTGGTTTCTCGCAGTAATGTAGGTTCCAATGGAATATGGATAAATATTATTTTTAATAGCTTCAGATTTATCATATTCATGTAAAGTATTGGTATTAAAAAAAATCTTTTTTGTTTTTTACTATTTGCAAAACAAGCGTAGAATCACTAGAAACGTGTTATTATGTACCTAGTTATCCGTGTATCTGTCGTGGCCATATCGTAGATTTGCTCATTTCATGAAATGATTGATCATTTCACGAAATGGTCGCATTTCATGAAATGGCCAATATAGTTTGATCAGATCGTTAAATCGTCAACGTTTCACGATTTGGTCATCCACATTTGGCCAGATCGTATAAAATATAGAGAGTCCATAAAATATTAAAAAAATTCAGAATATTTTAAGAACTTGTTTATTGTAATATATATAAGTTAGTGCCGCGGCAGCGGCCGGCGATTGCCAGAAGCGAATCGCTTTTTAAAAAAGAAACAATTATAATAATATAGTAGGATATATAAATATATATCCTAAAAGAAAAAATGCGTCTTAAATCCTATTATTTAAGACGCATTTTTTCTTCAATATAAGATATCCGCATTTTCCATAGTACTCGAACCTCTTCGTCGTAAATTCTTTGCTATGACTTTCTTCATATTGTTATTAAACGAATTATGAAGTTTTTAACTGCGAATAATTAAATTTTCGCCAGCGGCCGCCATCTTATCACATAAACACAGAGCTTGCAGCGCCTCTACCAATGATTAATGTAACTATTTTACGATATGATCAAATAATTTTGATCATTTCATGAAAACACCGCGCATTTAGTTGGCCATATCGAGAAACGATTTCTTATACTTATTGATCTGCTCAAACCACATCATGATGTGGCCAATAGACATTCAACCATTTCATGAAATGCGACCATTTCACGAAATGATCGATCATATCATGAAATGAGCAAATCTACGATATGGCCACGACATATCTATAGGTTGTCGGTATTTCCCCAATACGAGTTAATTCCGATAAGTGATATATTATTCCACTGAGAGAAAAAATTTCGGCGTAATTAATAACAATGTTATTAAATGGCGTTATTATCAAATTTTATCAATTCCTATGTATTTTTAATGAAAACTACAAAAAATTTAATTTCAAGTACAGTTTATTAATTTCGTAATATAATACCAATAAACGGGTTTTATTACTTAAATGTCGAAATTAATATTCTTTACTTGGGATTGTAGGATTTTACATGTATTAATAAATATTCCTTGAATTTGTAGGTACTGTACTAATATCAAGAGGTACAGATTGGTTATGATTATAAAAGAGTTTTACTAAAGTGACCGATTACAAAAAACTATAATATCTAATATGGCATTTCTTATTTCTATAATTCGTGAACTTGTAATTAGAACTAGTTTTATTTTTCCCTCAAGAAGTAAACTATTATTTGTCATTACAGTTATGGCTATTAGTGTTTATATATACCTTTTATTGGAATTAGTAAAGTTTACTAGTAACAAGATACCTACATTCTTACTTTGATCTGCCGGCGGCCGGAGCGGCCGGCAATTGCTCATTTGCTTAGCGTCAGTGAGCGCGCGTGTGTTTAACACATAAGTGAAAATGATTTGTGCAGGGCAAAAACAATTGAATGAAAAGAATACTCATGGATCAATTAACCAGTGATCTCCTTAAGAGGTGGGGGTTGCAGGAGTATGTAACCCAATTTCGTGGTAAGTACCTAATCAAACTACATAAGTAGATAGTTAGAAGCTAGATAGTTTTTTATTTATTCTTTGCACCCCAGAACACAGTACCAAACTATTGTTTGTCAGAACAGTCGATGTATTAATGTTCATAATATTACCTTATTCATACTTAAAGTAATTTGGTATATTGCGTTGTCTAGATGGAAGAGTGGATTCTGGAACACTCAGAATTTTAACCAACGATGAAATAAGTCAGTTGATCAGTAAACTAAAACCGGGCCCGTTCACATTCCTTGACAAGAACATCATCTTCGTCATCGAATTCGGATGTAGCTCCATTAATACGATTGCCAGCAGCATCAGCAGGTAATGTATATTTTAATGAAAAGCGAGTTTGTTTACTTTTACGGGTATTGCTGTTTTCAATTTAAATGATAAATGATTCCTTTCAGAATCCGACGAAGAATTAAGGGAGAAAGTCGCATGGCTACGGAATTCCTTAGAGCCGTAGCATCAAGTGGAAGAGAAGTGGGTGGCCACAGCGGCATTGAGACTGAATACAAAGTACTTGGCTGGTGGCAGTGTTGTTGCCTAAAAACTAAAAAACTAAAAATTCAGCATCAGTTGGGCAAGTTGTTTATTATCATGAATACCATCCCCAGGATTTTTTCGTTCACTAATTACCAGTCACCTTTTATAGAAAAAGTTTTAGTTTATTACTTAAAATTATGTTGTCAATGATCATTTTTTGGTTAATAATTAGAATAAATTTATTTCAGGAAACTATCAAATTTTATTTATTATGTCCACCTATCTGCAAATTAAGATTTCGAACAATTTTTCACTAAGTATCACTTATATGAACAATTTAAAAAAAACAATAAAGTTTTCAATTAAATTAGTTATTAGAGCTTCGTATAATAAGAAGAAAGTTGATCGAAATCATCAATATGTAATAGTAATTAGTAACGTTACTATACTTATACCGCTAAATTTAAATACCCAAAAAACTTTTGGAGGAGAATCGGCACATAAATATGAACAACTTTTATTATAGGACCGACTCTAAAAGCACAAATCTTTAGTAAAAAACATATGATTGTTTTTCGCGCTTTTTGGAGTCGGTTCTATAGTAAAACTTGTTCGAATATTCATGTGTAGATTCTCCTCCAAAAGTTTTTGACGTGACAACGTCTTAAATTAGGTTGCGACTGGGAGTCACTTATGAAAAAGTGTAACGCTCGGTAACGTTACGATGAGTCACCGAACGAGAGAGAGGCCCGCCGAATGCCTTGCGTCTCTCTCCCACTCAACTATGATCGAGAAAAAGACGTTGTCACGTAAAATCTTCGCCCGTAAAACCGACTTTACAGGCAACCATTTTTTTTAAGTATCTATTTAAATTTAGCGGTGTAAGTATAGTAACGTTACTAATTACTAGTAAACAGAATACTAGAAATTATATCACACCTCAATGAATTTCAATAAAAGATATTAATTACAAGTCAAAATTTTAATAGGGCCTATAAAAAAAATACTGGTTATAACATCACTGCTTTATTATTTCCACACATTAAATTGTGAATCCTAGTCACAAGATTCTTAAGACAAGTAACAAGAGTAGTAAAACCCAAGAAAAAAAGTACTAAGAATACAAAATATATTACGTGTAACCAATATTTATGATATTGGCTTTAATAAAAACATATTAACAGAAAGTATGTTGGATTACTTGCACTTAAATAAACTTTACTCGTTATTAGTAAACACAACTATAATATTTAAATATACAATAAATCATATTCTATTCTAAGTAGCAACAATATAAAATATAAATAATAAATCAAACAGTTCGCCTTGTGTGGTAATTTAGTATGTATCAACTACATAATATAATAATACTAGCGACCCGCCCCGGCTTCGCACGGGTGCAATGCTGATACTAAATACACTACAGAAAAATTGTGAACGTTGTATAGGTATAAAAATATAGCGGCCCGCTCCGGCATCGCACGGGTATAAAATACCTACAAAGCCGGGCGGCCGCAAACGCTACGTCCCGCAATTTTTAAATCTGTAATATCTTCGAAAATATTCACTTAAATCATACGGTGTAAACGGCCATATAGATCTATATTAAATGAACAATGTATCCATGGTATTTAATTGGTTAAAGATTAATGCTGTATTGGTTAAAATCGCTTCGAAAATTAGCCATTATTTGTCGTAAAAAGTAAATGACAAAAAAAAGTTATTGTGGGTTATCCATAAGAGATAGACATATACCATCGCGGACTTTTCTGTAGACCTTTTCAATGTGTATAATACTTAGTACATTATTTTGATAAAACTCGTAGGGTTCAGCCTGCGTTTGCAATGTAAGCGGAATAAATGTAATTTTTTACGACATCACATTAGAAACCTCAAAAATAACAGTACTTCTCCACTACTTAATGGATCTTATTATATATATAAACCTTCCTCTTGAATCACTCTATCTATTAAAAAAAACCGCATCAAAATCCATTGCGTAGTTTCAAAGATTTAAGCGTACAAAGGGACATAGGGACATAGGGAAATAGGGACAGAGAATGCGACTTTGTTTTATACTATGTAGTGATTATCCTCTTTACCATGTTCAATGTGCGTATTATGAAAATGTTTATTGTAAACATCTACCCATTAAGTATTAATTTACCTAATATAGATATAAAACACGTAAATGTTTTCAGCAATATAGCATGTTAAAGGTAAACAATCATGATCTGAATGGTGAATGAATTTATTTCAAATGCAATTGACCAATCATGTCAATAAGGTGCAATTGACCTATTATTATAGGGTCGCGTAATTTTGACGTGACAAAGTCTTAGAGCGTATACGCACTATGCGGGTAGCCGCATTGCGGGTAGCCGTCCGGCTGACCGCAAGCACAATTATGTACGTAATATTCATTTCTATGCGCACTGTGCAGTCTGCGGTAGCCGCATCGCAGTGCGCATAGAAATGAATATTACGTACATAATTGTGCTTGCGGTCAGCCGGACGGCTACCCGCAATGCGGCTACCCGCATAGTGCGTATACGCTCTTATAATTCGATAGCGCGCGCCGGCTGCACGCACGAAAAAACATGACTCATGCGGCGTTACCTCGCTCTGAGGCGTTCCATGTGGCTTGAAGTGCAAGCGAGAGCGCGGAACGAGCAACAAAGAAGCACAATCGGACGTTGTCACGTTCAACTATCGTCAGTAAACCGACTTTACAGACAAACAATTTTTTTGTTCAGATCGTCGATCGTACAAATAATAATAATATAATATTATATAATATATAATATTATATTATTATTATAATATAAACATAATATTTTTGTTTACGTATAATTATAGAGACTAGATAATAAGGAAACAGTTTCAGGAATTATTTTTTTTCATTTGTTGATATTATATATTTTGTTGATATTATGCTTTCACCTTTTTTACTCAGTACATACCTACTTTATTTTAATATGTTGAATGATTTCTGACCAAAAATTACGAAAAATATTTTTCATTGGCATTTTTAATCATCGATTTATCTTATCACAAATCGAATTAAATAATTGTGTAAACTCTTCTTAAATAGTACAAATCTGTACCAATATTATAAAGCTGAAGAGTTTGTTTGTTAGAACGCACTAATCTCGGGAACTACTGGTCCGATTTGAAAAATACTTTCGGTGTTAGATAGCTCATTTATCGAGGAAGGCTATAGTCTATACTCTATATAATATCATCACGCTACGACCAACAGGAGTGGAGCCACGGGGGTGAAACCGCGCGGAGCAGCTAGTTATATAATATTATTCTCTTTGAAATCACGCGAAGTGTAACCACTTTTCGCTATTACATTCCCATTAAACACAACAAAAATAGTTTATTTACATTAAAAGCTTCCGACTCCAGATTCCATTCGTCGGGTTTCAACGTATTTAATGTTTCAAAATATGTTTGCAATAATAGATGTCTGGAGATATTTTGAGAGCGTTGAATAAGCGAACCATGTCTGAATTCCACGTTCTTTTTTTGGATTGGTTACAGAAACTAAATTTGTAATTGTATGTCTCATTGTAATTTATAAACGCAGCATAAAATATTATTTCATAGATTTTGAATTGGCAGGAATTTTAGTTTCGTTCCAAAGTATGATTAGATGAAATACTTGTGCGAAAATAACTCCTCAGGACTTTTAAGATACTCCGAAATAGAAACAGTCGGCTTACTTTCAATCATTCACGAAACGATAAATATGAAAACATTATTGCCAATAGTTCCAAATTCCATTCTATAAATATGTTTGATCGATTCGTAAGTATTTAGTTGGTTAAAATAACTCAGCTTTTTTAAGTTGTCCCATTCGCAAAACGTATGATAAATAATAAAACATTGTTTCAAAGGAGAATGGCGAATATTATGTTCTATCCCATAGAACAGGTCTATAATTGTTATATTTATAGAATCAGTATATTTTTATCTATTTAATTCCCCATATATCATCAGTGTAACGATCAGGCCCAGATTCCTATGGGAGTTTGCCATTCTCCTTTCTTTCTATGAATAAATTTGAGCAATTGGCTAATCACAAATATTTTTAGTAATAGGATTTTTATTGTTTTAGGTGGAATATGTGTTCCTGGTGGGTGTCGGTGGTGGGGTGCCACATTATACCGACTACAAGAAACACGTGCGCCTTGGTGATGTGGTGGTATCGACTCCAGCCACGGATCTGCCTGATAAGTATGTTATATAATATGTATGTCCGTAGATGAAATGAAAACCGAAAAAAAAGTTTCGGAAATTTTTGAAGGTATAATAAATAAAACACTGATTTTAAAGAAAATGAGCTCCAGACAAATCTTGTTAGCTTTTCGTTCCCTGCCATTACTAGATAAAACAAACTAAAAGACTAAATAAAAAATTAAAATTAATAAAATAAAAATCTATCAGGAATTGCATCATCTAAATTGCTCTCAAGTCAATATCAAACAGACGTCAATGTGAATGTATGGTATAATTTTATTAAGTACTTATTTTTATAGACGTATTAAATTACCTTGAAAAACGTCCCACTCGATTTAAATGGTTCATCGACTATGCGGTAACGCCATAAAAAGAAAAACCTTGAGTAAAATTATCGTCAATATACAATAGTTGTTGTAATCACCGTACCATATTTCTAATGTGGCACTATAAAATATTTTGTAAAGTTAACGTACTTAAGGTAATAAAATATTTTATCGTTGAAGATAACTTCCTACGAAATTATTTATTATTTGCGGACAGCTCTGTGTTTTAGTTTTGAAAGGACCATTCCATTTTTAAACATAAAAACCTAAATTATCAATTTTGGTGCACAGAGATAATAAAGCTACTTTCGCATTTAATATCAGTACAAAATATGAGTCACTAGTTACATTGTACCTCTTCAAATCAACACAAAATCGGTTAATTAGTTTACGCGTGACCTTGCGCTCGTGTCTCTTAGGTTAAGTACTAGGTACTTCGGTGATATCACATTCAGGCGCATACGCACGTCACAAACGCGACGAAACGTGATATATTGCAACTGGGAATTTACCTTATAATGTATTCATTCATGCTAACATTGAGGATTATCTGTGTTCTTGTTACGACTATAAATATACGCATGTAATGCATGTCCTTTGTTTATATCCTCGTTTAAATTATAGTCCTAAACAATTTTGTAATGATAGTTTTGCGTTGAAATCTTTGTATTTGATAAAAATGGATTTTTTTGAAGTGAAACTTCTTTAGGCGCGATGAGGGTAAAATTTCAAGGTCGCGTCATGGCAATACCGTCACGTCATGGAGAAAAGTGACAATTTTGATATCTTTGAATCTTGCCATAGAAGTTTCACTTCTGACACGTTCGCTCGGTATACACGCTCTTAGTACTTAAGAAAATTTCTAGTTAGTTGACTTTTACTTGTAAAATACCTATGCCGCAAGAAGTATTCCAAAGTGAAGTAAGATTGATTGATTGATAATATAATTGACCTTCTATACATATAATATTGAGGTAATTTTTATGTAACACCGGTTATATGTGATTTTATTGTTATGTTTGTTTAAAAACGAGTATTCTGTGACTAATATTATCTACATAAATTAATAGTGCGCATTTAAATAACTAGGATAATATTCTTAAATAATTTGGAAAATCCAAAAGTGCACGCCTCATAATTTTTTTTTAATAAATATTTATTAATTATTATTTTTGTTTATTTAATAACAATTAAACCACATCGAATCAGACCCTGAAAAATGAAAGGGTTCTATTCCTGAGCATACTCAAGCGTAAGAGAAAAAAAAAGACTCGATTAATAAAGTATTTCGGTCGCTATCGTGTTAACAAGAAAAAGGATCCGCACATACAGACACACGGACGTCCAAGACAGAACTTTTGCACGCCTCATAAGCGAAGCGTTGAGGTGGGTACTACTGTCACTTCGCGCAAAACATCTGATTTTTCAAACTTAAAATGTCTTTATGTATCATACATTGCACTTGTAAGATAATACATACACACACATATTAAGAAAAAACACTATTTTTAACGTTCATGATATTTTTGATGTCATTTTTGTTATTTAAACTAGTTAAAAAACAGTTTAAAAAAGTTCTGTCTTGGACGTCCGTGTGTCTGTATGTGCGGATCCTTTTTCTTGTTAACACGATAGCGACCGAAATACTTTACTAATCGAGTCTTTTTTTTTCTCTTACGCTTGAGTATGCTCAGGAATAGAACCCTTTCATTTTTCAGGGTCTGATTCGATGTGGTTTAATTGTTATTAAATAAACAAAAATAATAATTAATAAATATTTATTTAAAAAAAATTATGAGGCGTGCACTTTTGGATTTTCCAAATTATTTTAAACTGTTTTTTAACTAGTTTAAATAACAAAAATGACATCAAAAATATCATGAACGTTAAGAATAGTGTTTTTTCTTAATATGTGTGTGTATGTATTATCTTACAAGTGCAATGTATGATACATAAAGACATTTTAAGTTTGAAAAATCAGATGTTTTGCGCGAAGTGACAGTAGTACCCACCTCAACGCTTCGCTTATGAGGCGTGCAATACATATTGTGTTAATAGAGCTAATTCAGTTAATCATACCTTGACTTTGTATGTGTTTTTCACATGGTTCAAACTCTTTGTAGGTCAAAACCACATTTTGACTGCAAAAAATAAAAATCAGTCAATCATTAGTTTATTTTAAATTTTTTTGATAAAACAAGACTGATGAGACTATGTACTAAACTAATTATGTACTATGTATTTCCGCTTTTCCTAAAAAACGATTTTGACTAAAGGCGTCAGTCAAAACCACATTTGACGGCAAAAAAAACAGTCAAAAATGTTTTTGACTGAGGGCATCGGTCAAAAATGTGTTTGACTGATTTTTGTATATACAAGTGGTTTTGACTTTCACTAATTTTTGGTACATGTTTTAATTTTCATACTAAATCTCTAAATGTTGCCATATTTCAGATACGTTTACGTCTTCTGCGAAAAGGCAGAACGCAATGAAAAGGGTGGCTGGGACTATGAGGTGAAGCCGTACAAACCAATGAACTTTTTGCTTCAAGACATAGCTCTTAGAGTTGCTAATTGTAACGAGTTGTGGACATCATATGTACAAGATGGTAAGAATAAAGGCTTATTCATGATAAGTTTTTCTCTTAAATGGTATTACGTAGCTTCACTACATAGTATAAAACAAAGTCGCTTTCTCTGTCCCTATGTCCCTTTGTATGCTTAAATCTTTAAAACTACGCAACGGATTTGGATGCGGTTTTTTTAATAGATAGAGTGATTCAAGAGGAAGGTTTTAGTATATAATTTATTGGGTTTTAGACAAAGCGGGCGAAGCCGCGGGCGGTAAGCTAGTTATCTATAAATTTATCTATCTAATCTATCTAAATACGTATTTCCTAACTACACGATCGTATATTATAGTGTACATCATCATAATTTATTAAACTTTTCTATCCATCAATTGCTTCGCTCGCCTCGTTAATTGTCTTTTTTACTACTAATTTGTAATTCTAAAAATGTAATTTTATTTGTTTATTATAATGTATAGTTATTGTAAAAAACATTGTCAAAATCATCCTAATTCTCAGATTTGTTCCTGTATCCCCTCTCACGTACAATTTTACAAAGATGTACTAGTTTAGCGCCCTACAACGTGCTACTCATTTAAAACTACAAAAAAAAATTGGTTGTTTGTAAAGTCGGTTTACTGGATAGTTGAACGTGACAACGTCCGATTGTGCTTCTTTGTCGCTCGTTCCGCGCTCTCGCTTGCACTTCAAGCCACATGGAACGCCTCAGAGCGAGGTAACACCGCATGAGTCATGTTTTTTCGTGCGTGCAGTCGGCTCTACAATTTCGACGTTGTCACGTCAAAATTGTCCTTATTCTCAGTCTCATCTTGTCCAATTCTCATTCTTGAATAATTTGCTACCTTACATGTAATTAAAAAATGTCAGCTTTGTTTAGTCGAGTCCTCAACTATTAAAAAAAAATTGGTTGTCTGTAAAGTCGGTTTACTGATGATAGTTGAGAGTGACATCGTCCGATTGTGCTTCTCTGTCGCTCGTTCCGCGCTCTCGCTTGCACTTCAAGCCACATGGAACGCCTCAGAGCGAGGTAACGCCGCATGAGTCATGTTTTTTCGTGCGTGCAGTCGGCTCTATCGAATTATAAGACGTTGTCACGTCAAAATTGTCCTTATTCTCAGTCTCATCTTGTCCAATTCTCATTGTTGTATAATTTGCTACCTTACATGTAATTAAAAAATGTCAGCTTTGATTAGTCGAGTCCTCAACTATTTAAAAAAAAGACGGGTTGCACTCCGCGAGTGCCGGCAGAAGTAAAAACTTGATTATTAACTTTGTGCATGTTTGATATCCATCCGTCTTACGCTTTTTCGATCAGGTCACGTGTCCTGATGCGAGTTTAAGATTTTATACCCATTACGGAAAAAGTGCTCAACGCCGCTAAAGAAGTTTTCACTTCAAAAATATCAATTTTGCAGGTCTAGCCCGTCTAAAAGGCATCCCCGGTCGGTGGGAGGCGCCCGAGCAAGGCACGGACCGGCTGTGCGTGGACGTCGGCGACGGGGCCTTCATCGAAGTGTCGCACCCCGCGCCGCACGGCGATCACACGTGAGTGCTGCAGTTTTTTTGAAGTTCTTTTGGTGCGATGGAGAAAAATGATGAGAGTGAATTTTTACGATGCGCGCACACCGACACCTACATTTAACAGCATGAAGTTAGTTCTAGGTGGTATGAAAATTGATAACAATGTTCAAGTTGTATATTCTGCTCTATTATTATTATATCTATTCGCTAGGCGAAAGGTGAAAAATTGAAAAAAAAACGTCATAACTCCGAAAATACGAAAAATCGCATAACATACATGGGGGTGATTCGGATAGCCCTCTAGGTCCTCTACCTCCCAGCTTCCGTTCATCACTACATTTTGGGACACCCTGTATAATATCATCATTTAATATTTAATTTGACGACGCGGTTGGCGCAGTGGTAAAGTAACTGCCTACTGAGCCGACGGTCCCGGATTCGATCCCCGGTCAGGGCAAATATTCGTGTGATGAACTCAATTATTTGTTCTTGGGTCTGGGTGTTATTATCTATATATGTATTTATTAAATACTAGCGGTCCGCCCCGGCTTCGCCCGTGGTACATATTTACGTTTTCTCTACATAAAAACCATCCTCGTACTTCAAGGAATATAATAAAAAAAGAATTATCGAAATCGGTTCGGCCGTTCTTGAGTTATGCGCTTACCAACACATTTTGCGATTCATTTTTATATATAAGAAGATTATATTTATCGTCGCCTAGTACCCACAACACAAGCCTTAATTATTGAGCTTACTGTGGGACTAGGTCGATTTGTGTAATAATGTCCTATAATATTTATTTATTTATAATATTATACAGTCACGGTGCACGCGTGCACTGCGCGCCAGTAGCGGGCGGTCGCGTGGTCGCCGGTGCGGGCGAAGCGCGCGCGGCGTTCGCGGCGCACGCACGAGCGCTTGCGTACGACTGCGAGCTAGATGCCGTGCTCGATAGCGTCGTGGGGAACAGGAAGGACTGCTTTGTGTCTATTCGAGGTGAGACACACATATATAGACGCACACACAGATAAAAAAAAAGCCGGGTTGCACTCCGGGAGTGCCGGCAGAAGTGAAAACTTGATTATTAACGTTGAGCATGTTTGATATCCATCCGTCTTACGCTTTTTCGATCAGGTCACGTGTTCTGACGCGAGTTTAAGATTTTATACACAACGCCGCTAAAGAAGTTTTCACTTCAAAAAGACGTGTGGCACTCGGGGACTGCCGCGGTAAAGCTATTGCATAGCATGCCTTTAAGCCACACCTCCGTGTCGGTCGGAGTGGGGAGCGTGAGGTTTTTTTGTTACGGAATTACTCGATTCGGTCCCCGCGCTCAAGGCCCGCGATAGAACCTATGCAATAGCTTAAAAATGCGCGATCTGACACGCACATGTGTATATGCTTATAGAAAGCACACGTAGAAGAACGCGCGCTCAGACATCACACACACGCGTACAGTTTTACTTACCCAGTCAAACACACGTACATAGTGTTAGATGAAATCAAGAACGCACATCACTAGTCGCGGCCACGTCCCCTCCCTAATGCTGGCAGATGTCAGTCAATGTCGCGGGAAGAAAGCAGTGTGACGCGACATTCCGTTTGGCTAGATTAAAAGCTATTAATTCATTAAAGTCTTTATTTAATATCCTATTAATAGTTACGTACAAAGTAACAAATCACAATAACGCGTACGAGCTGGAACTGCAGAGCCAACAAGTAGCTATTTAACCTATAAACCATGTACAATTAAAACTCGTGAAGCCATCTAGTTATATGAATTATTGTAGTATTTATAAAATTCAAAACTGTCACAATTAACATATTGCGCTATGAAGTAAAAGTAGTTAAAATGTACCATTATAAAGTTTACCTACATATTTTGACATTCAGGAAAATGCTTGTTTATGTTGTGTTAATTCGCATTTTTAAATCAATTTTTCATTCAAGGTATATCTGATTATCGCGATGGCACCCGCGGCAAAGAGTGGCAGCCACACGCTGCTCTGACGGCTGCAGCTGTCATGAAAACTATCATCGCCGCTATGGACCCGCCCACAGATTAAAAATGAGATTTTAACCTACAATTTCAAAAACGTAGAATTTACCCATTGTTCTGCCTTTATATATCATAGACATAGATATATCATTAGATTTCTTAGTATACACTTTATTAGGATTTTAATAATCTCGAGTATGTAGCACTAGCATGTCCTTTGAGAATAACATAGAAACAACATAGAAGATTGAAAATCGTTTATGTACAATGTTTAACATAGAAAGTTACAGGTTGACTTGCCTTATCTTTGACCCGTTTGTTATATAGAGTTGATAATAATTTATACACATTTTTGAATTTATACACCTAAAATATGTTGTTGTCTCCCCTTTGATATTTATAATGTTGAGAACATTAATTATTGTTATAGGTGTCCTATAAAGTTGACTATTTATTTAATGTAAACAGGGCTCAAAATAAAGGGCTTATGTCCTAGCATTTTGTTTTTAGCATTCCGTTGTAAGAAATGTAATGAACAAGTACACTTTTTATTCGTAAAGTTACGGGCTTTCCTGCTACTACTATAATTATTATTTCTCTAAGTATTCACTGTTTTTGTATTACACATTGCCAGATGTTAGAGCTAATCTTAGATTTTGTCTAGATGTTTATACATTCACTGCCATAACGGCCTATTTATTATTATAAGATAATGTTACATAATATGTTGACCAATTTGTTGTGAAATATATTCTAAAACCAAAGTAGATTTTTGGCTGTTTTTAACAGGTCTAGTCACCTGAAATGTTTTATTTACATCTATTTAAGTGATTGCGTAAATCACGCGAAACACATTTTTACATTTTTAGAATTAATATATTTATACAATATAGTACTGAATAGAACTTTGTACTTTAGAAGTAGAATGCAACTTATTTCCAGTTTTTGACGTGTTTGAAGTGATTAAATTATATTATTTGCCATAACCAAAATGAAGGTTTTTTAATTTTTGTTTGTGTCTTGATTGAATTATTTGTATATTAGATTTATGTTTGACATTACTTTGCCTGTGTTTCTCTATTATTTATTTGCACAAATAAAGGATCTAAAAAACTTGTTGTTTTACTTACCGATACATAATTAAACAGCATAATATATACTGTTTATTAAGATTGACTAACATTCTTATGTGATGTTAGATTTACATTTAAATCAATAGAAACAGTATATTAAATGCTAGAATAGGTATTTAATAAATCTTTTTCCACACATTCTGCCTTTTTCTAGAGGGTTTTTAATTAAAACACTATGTTCATTCATGTCTTTTATTATAACTTATTTTTCACTTATATAAACTCCCCACAAACTGCTATTCAGGCATTTTATTACCATTTTGCCATAAATATTCTTGTCTTCATCAATCTAAAAAAAAACAGTAATACATATAAGTTAATATTCTTGAAACTGATTTGGATAATATGTATAAAATATATTATGTGTAGGTACTAGGTGGTCTCTTGAATCTAATTGAATAATTTAAATTTAAATATTTTATAGTCCACTCAAGATGTGTTTTTATCTGTTTCATTTTTGAAATTATTTTACAAGAATGTTTTTTACATAATAGTTAAATATATTTTTCTCCAAAATACTTTTCAATGAGTAAATATTCCTTGTATTATTCTGTATACTTACAATATTTGGTCCATTTTGTAAACTATCATCACTCTGAAAGAAAAAAGTATATTTATAAATTATTTAACATGATTTTTCATACATGAACCTCACTGTGACTGTTAATTCTAATTGGTATATTCATTACCCATTTATTTGTCTAAATAGAGCCTACTTTGTACACTAATTCTAATGCATAGCCCCCTTTATTTACTTAACACATTTTTGACGTGACAACGTCTTATAATTCGATAGAGCCGGCTGCACGCACGAAAAAACATGACTCGTGCGGCGTTACCTCGCTCTGAGGCGTTCCATGTAACGCTTGAAGTGCTAGCGAGAGCGCGGAACGAGCGACAAAGAAGCACAATTGGACGTTGTCACGTTCAACTATCGTCAGTAAACCGACTTTACAGACAACCAATTTTTTTTTTAAACCAAAAGTGCTTACAGTTAGCTTTTTCTACTGAAAGGCTAGTCAATAGAAGCATAATATTATAATGAAAAAAGAAATAGACTTTAATACAAATTTACATTTTTATAAAAGGCAAGATACAATTTTTATTATTAATACATGACTTAAAATGGGGGTGATACTGCAACTCTAAACATTTATTTATTCAAGTTCTTTTTTTGCTTATGGAAGGTAATATAATTTTAGATCATAATTAAATAAGTATAAAACTAGACGATAAGAATGTCTATTTAATAAAGTAAGAACAGTATGTTTTGCTGTTCACTGAAATTTTTGTTATTTGTTAAGTAAAATTTGTATTACTAAGGTTGGGTCGCCTAAGATCGGACGCATATGCCGAAAATTTTATACGTACTGTATTTTTTATTTTATTTCTCATGATTCGATGTCGTTTTTCTGTTGCGGTCAACTGTAAATTATTGATGACAAGAAAATATTGTTTAACCCCTAATTTTTTGGTTTGCGTAGATGCTATCTATCTAAGCAAATTTAGAGCCTAAAAAGCAGACTTTTTTCGACTTACCATAGTGAAGAAAATAACAGTTCGGCCGAAGATCGGACTATGTAGTATCTTCACTTCTATGCGTTTACTAATAATGTTAACATTAGGAAAACATCCGGACTTACGTCCATACATTGAGCATCAATGATTGAGTCAGGAAATTCCTCAAAAAATTTGACAAAGAAGTTTTTTTTTTTATTGCGTTTTTTTAGTCCGGTCTTCCCTCCTCATCCTAATTAAGTTTCTCAAACTTTTATCCTCCGTGTTCTAGGACTAAATAATGAAAATGTACCTAAGGTCTGATAGTCATAGCGTCATTGGATAGTTAAATATATTAAAAGTTAATAATTATTGCGCATTATTGCATAAGGCGCAGTCAAGAGCTAAACTTCGGTCCGATCTTCGGCATTGGGAGGGAAGATCGGATCTTGGGTTGTGAACGTCCTAGGCGTAATCAAAGTATACAGATGGAAAGAGGATTCGCTAATTCTGCCCCAAAATAATTAATTACATTATTTCAATGAAAGTACTCTCCACAATGAGCCATCAAAATTTTGTAGGTAAGATCGGATCGACGATTTTCGCCACAAAATACACCTTTTCTGCTGAATCACCTGTGTACACGTCCCGTCTGGTCGCTGGCCGGCCGCAGAGTGAAGAGAGGGGCAGAACAAAATGGCGGATCTAGTAGTGTTGGTAGCAGTAGAGAATATTGCCTAGTTTGCGAGTTATTCCATGCATCCGATCTTATGTCACATCCGATCTTAGGCGACCCAACCTTATACATAAGAACCATCCTCGTACTTCAAGGAATATATAATTAAAAAAAGAATTATCAAAATCGGTCCACCTGTTCACGCGTGATGCCGTGACCAAGGAAAAGGTTTGATTTTTATATATTATATATATCGATATATTCTTGTACAATGTACATATCCTACATTTAAAACTAGTATCACGCCTGTTATAAACATGTTACACATGCCAGGAATGTTTGCATTTCCATTGTCAAGCTTTTCAAAATCTTTCAGTAAGTCAACAATAACACAAATACAATTTTCAAATGGGTTAGTCACATCTGTTTGTTTTGCTTACAAAAGGCTATTAGTACAGTGCACACACAGAAGCAATGTGTCAATATGAAAATCATTTACTTGCATCAGTCTAAGAAGCATGAGCAGCATTTTGTCTGCCAATACTATTGTTGATCTTCTATAAGTTTAAAAGGGTTGTAATTTTAGTTGATAAGTTTATTGTAACTTGGCACATTTATTGATTAAATAATTAAATCATTCGCTTGCAAAATCAGAAAATAAAAACAAAATATAAAAATGTTAAGATAATGGTTGATTTTCAAAAACTCCAAAATGCAAATAAAATTAAACAAATTTTGAACTTACCAACATATTTAACCTCATCAAAAGCTTTTCTAGCTTTCTTAAGTTCCTCATTCATTGTAAGCAAGTCCTTAACACGAGCATATTTACGAAAATCCTTACGAACTAAGAAAATTATATCTTCAACTTGCACTCTGCCTGGTCTTCCAACTTCCATTGCTCTATAAAAATAATTTTAGTGTCATGATAAGTTAAATGCTATTAAAACTTAAATTCATAACAATCTTTTACTATCTTACCTGTGTGTAGTTTCGGTTATAAACTCAATAACAAGATCTTCTAAAAAATCCACACTTTCAGTGTACGGATTGCGATCGTCACCAAATCCATACATCATACACCGAAGCTCTTTACTAAATAGTCTCTTTCTGCCAGAAGCTGTTGCCCCTAATTGTTGATCTGACTCCTCGTCATCAAACTAGAAAAATAAAGATTGTGAAGTTATAATTTCATCAACTATTCTGATACCAACTTTCATTTATTTCATCCTAACCTGGTCGTATTGTTCTGGTGTATCGGGAGTTGGAGTAGCCATGTTATCAGTGTTGCCAGCAAGACTAACATAAAATTTGCTAAATGGCTGTTAAAATTTTGCCAAAATTTTGCTAAAGGATTTATAATTAAGCTAAATATTTTGCTAAAAATTTTTAATGTCAAATAAAACGACATTTTACTTAAAATTTTATTTATCCAACACATTTATTTACACATATGTAAATAATAACATCATAAAATAATAATAACATCTCTTATTCGAGTGTGTTATTATCAAATAAAATATTAATATCTTGGTCTTCATCCGCAGCCGATAATGTTGACGTAGACGTGGAAGCCTCATTGCCAAGACTATATATTTCCTTGGTGCCTATAGAGCGCAGTACATTATCCGGAACTGTGTAAGAGTAGCAGCATTTTCCTGCCCTCTTTAGGCCGAATCTTATGTATAAAATGGCATTTAAAGTTTTTACCGACAAACGGTTGCGAAGCTTAGTTTTGACGACATTCATTTGGCTAAAAACACGTTCTATTTCCGCGTTGGAATGTGGTAGTGATAATAATGATATTGCCAGCTGTGATAAATCTGCAAAAGGGTTATTACCAGCTGCGTCTTTATAATCGATTACTTCATTCCAGAATTCCAAGGTGGAAGTTGTGCATGTCCATGAAATGTCGACTAAATTTACGTATGCAAGGTAGCAAAACTGTAGTTGGTTTCATATGGTTTAACTTTTATTATATAATATTTTATATGCTAAAAAATAAGCTATATGCTAGACAACAAATAAAAATGCTAAACAATGTAAAAATATGCTAAATTTAGCATAAATTATGCCAAATTGGCAACACTGCATGTTATTTCCAAAAATGAAAAGTTTATTTAATTATTAAATCAACAACAAAATTTCTGTATGAAAACCAAGTGTCAATAATTATTGTCATATTTTTTGACTTTTGTACCAACCTTGACGGCTGACGCGTTATGACGTCACGAGCGCTTTTTATATAGTGATGGGAATTTCATTTTACGCTAAATCGACAAAGAGTACTATAATAATTGTAAATCGATTAGAGACGCCCGCGCAACTCGCACGGCGATTCTAATATCTAGCCCACAGAACTGTGATCTAGCCCGTTTCAAACCCTACTTAGTTGTATTTTCAATGAGAGGTTGTGTGCACGAGCGCAAAAGCGAATTGGATGAAATTTGGGTGCTGATGTTCGTGTAATCTTCATAAATTCTATATATTTTCAAGTAACTCTACCTACACTATTATAATTCGTACACTAATATTAAAACAACTTACGTTTTCCGTGGTTTTCCTCGTCTTTGATTGCTAGTAGGTAGTCCAAAAACCAGATCAAACTACATAGATCTATATCTGTGAGGTAGTCAAATAAATGAATCTTATTCGATTACAAAATCGATTCAAGACAGAAACATGATAAATTACCATACACACATTATAATCTAATAACAATATTAACAATTAATATACAGGGTGTAATCGTTAAGTGTGCACAGGCGATTATTCCGTAACTATTGCAGATATCAAAAAACTTTATACTGACATCGAAACTCGAAAGCCCTTTACCCAAGACCTATGAGTAAAATGACAACAATAACTTTTTAAAAATAAAACGGGAAATATCCAAAACTCATTACTCATTAGGTAAAGGGCTTTCGATATCAGTATAAAGTTTTTTGATACTATATTACTTGCTCTGTGGCCTGTGCCCACTTAACGATTACACCCTATAAAGGAGATTGATTAAAAGAAGTAATGAAAGTAATTTTTGTCACAGAAGTAATGAAACTGCAAAGAGAAGTCATAAGATTAAGGATTTTACAAGGTTACAAGTTTGTAGAAGAGCACAATGTGCATATTATGTACATTCCCTTTCATTCAATTCAGTAATCGCATAATTCTTATCATAATTTCAATTGAGAACCTAACTACCTAGTTGTTGTGTTGGTAGATTAAAAAACCACAATAAGATAATAATTTTATGACTTTTATTTAAAATCTTCAAAATAAAACTCTTTAAAATAAATATATACAGTTTATTTAGAAACCATAACTACAGTCTGTGCGGTCAGTCTGTATTTGCTGCAGGGACAGTCCCTGCAGCAAATCAGTCAAAGCAGTTAAATGGAAATATTCAGTCCTTTGAAGTCTGTTCAAGTGTTTGAAATACTTCCATGAAATGCAATTACCATCACCATCAACAATATTTTTATATGTTTGGAGACAATATCTAAAAAAAATTCAACAGGTTCTTTTGTTACTGGGTGTTCAAACGTTGTTGCCTTGTGCCATTCGGTTCTAATTAACAACCTAATATTTTGGCCATCACTTAATTAGACGGACACCCATCAAAAGTAAGACCAACTATGCATATATTCGATTCGTTTAAATGTCTCCGACACCAAGTCAGCTTTTTGCTGTCCATTTGCCCCATCTATTAAAAAACATCCAACCGGAACCTAAAAATAAAATGAATGAAATGAGTAACATTTGTGGATGCGCACAATAAAATTACATAAAAATTAAACAATAAAAAATATCTAGATCACCTTCCACTTGGCATTTATACCGATGACTAAAAACACGAATGCTTTCTTAGCCTCAGGAGCTTGATCGGTATCTAAAACGCCTCCAAAGTCCACGTAACCAACAATTTTTTTTCCGTCCCATTCTATTTTTCTTCTTATCGCCATTTCGTCAATCATGAGGCAACAATATAGATGATGCTTTGATTTACTCGCTAAGAACTTTAAAGCTACTAAAGTCTAAAGACTCAGTAGTAAAACCAGGGCTCCCGTTTATACTTTTGTACCATTTTTGAATGGTGTGGGGATGTGGTAGGCACAGAGTAAACACTTTTTAACCGACTTCAAAAAAAAGGAGGAGGTTATGTCACATAACATTGTAGGCCAGGTATTATTCAACCAAAGTTGAATAAAAGTGTAATGTTAAAGCGAAGCTCCGCAGTGCTGGGGAATATTTTGACATGCTGACTACGTTTTTATTCTTCAACTGTCTGGAGAAAAGTTCTTAAGTGGTAACGTTGGTTGTTTCAAGTGATCTAGCCTGCTCATACTTGAGAAAACATTTCTGTTCAAGCACGAAAATAACGTCATCAGGGATAGTATTTTTACTTTTTTTCGACGGTTCTGTTCTCTCAGTCTTTTTATTTCCTTGTTTTGTCTTTCAATTTTTTCCTTAGCAACATGCAGTTTACTTAATAACTTCTTATTTTTTGGTGTGTTCTCCACTAACGATTCGTATGTATCAGTATCCTGCAAAAAATAAAATATGTAGGAAAGCGTCAGTATACCTATCTCTATCTATACAGTGTGTAATCGTTAAGTGTGCACAGGCGATTATTCCGTAGCTATTACAGATAACAAAAAACTTTGAACTGATATCGAAAGTACTTAACCTAATGAGTAAAATAGCCCTAATAATTTTTTTTAAAATAAAGCGAGAAATATCTAAAAAAATTAACTTTAAACCCTTCCATACATTTAGTATGAGATATGAATATCCCATGTAAATTTAATATGAAAGATTTTAGCATTTCCTTTCTTTTTTTTGGTTTTCTGCTTTAATCACTTAGCAAATTTGAAGGGAAGTTCGTTTAGAAACTGTAAATAGAGCCTCAGTGTATTGCACAATGAGGATGTCACTTCGAAAATCTGCTATGTATGGGAAATAAAATGTATGGGAGCTTTTAATGTAACATTGTTAGATATTTCACGTTTTATTTTTAACAATTTACTTTGACTATTTTACTCATTAGATACTTTCAATATCAGTTTAAAGTTTGTTGATATTTGCAATAGTTACGGAATAATCGCTTGTGCACACTTAAGGCGCGGGACATATACAAGCGGCGCGGCGCGCCGCGGGCGCGCTGCCGGCGTGCATCGGGTGCGCTATTGGCATTTTGTATGAAATAATTTTGGAAAGGCGCAACCTTGGCGCAACCTTGGCACAACCGTGGCGTGCCGTCTCGACGCCTGTCCAAAATTCTTTCATACAAAATGTATAAGAAGGATGTGGTGCAAAACAGATTCAAGAGGTGCGCTTATGGCACGCCCGCGCCCGCGCCGCTTGTGTTTGACCCGCGCCTAACGATTACAAACTGTATAACTTAAGTACCTGTTCTAAAATTCTCTTTCTCGGTTGTGGCGAAGGATTTCTTGGGGGTGGTGGTTTTGGATCATTATTTTCGTTGTTTTGTTTTTCAATTTTATCGTGAGCAACATGCAGTTCCACTGACGATTCGTTAGTATCCTGCAAAAATAAAAATTTTGTTGTGAATATCTGGAAAATGTACATACACACACGAACAACACTATCTACATTATAATATGGAGGAAAGCGTAAGTATACCTATCTCAATCTATAATAACTTAAGTATCTGTTCTAAAATTATCTTTTTTGGTTGTGGTGAGTGGCTTTTAAAGAGTGGTTTTGGATCTGTATTCTGTAACATTTAAACAAGTAAAACATGTAGTTACTAATTAGACATGTAATTAAAACAATATAAAATTAATAAAATAGAGTAAAATTTACGAAAGTCCAATTCCAGATACAAATCCAAAATTTACAATATTCCAAAAGGCACAATTTTTGTAAATAGGTACGCATTTCAAATGCCTAAAATTATGTTTTTTTATAAAGAGCACACTTACCTCTTCATCAGTTATCGTTTTCAGTATATCAATTGTCGGATAGGCTGTTTTTATCAATAGTCGAAGCTTTTTTCCTTTAACAAAGCTGGATTCACTAAAATGTTTAGAGCAAATTGTGCTAAATTTTGTTGGAAACCAATTGTTATGTCCTGTCGCCTCGATCCATTTTTCTTTTATGTTCGGGTTCCTTGGAAAACTGAAAAAAACAAACAGTCTTAGCAATAAGGAGTTTTCTTAAAAATACTCCCAAGCTGACAACTAGATGGATGGCGTCCATGTCATAATATTTATTTTTAGTAAGTACCTATGTATTAAAATACTTATAAAAATAATAAAGTACTTAGTTATTTTTATTTAATACTTTTTAGTGTATTTTTCAACACTAATCAAATGAGCCCAAACTCGATAAAGTTGAGTCCATTAATTACTGAGTTCCTATGGCCACCTTCCGATTCCATCACCAAATCAGCTCTATGTCATGATAATTTTCCAATTTACATACATATACAAAATGTAAGCTCAATCGGTAACCGGGAAGTGAATTAAAGTTACTTGCTAGATTTTCAATTAAGTCATCGAGATCAGACATAACTTCTCATAAAATAAAAACTACTAGGCCTAACTGAACAACTCGAAACCATTCCGCAGCAAACAAAAAAAGAATCAGTAAATCGGTTCATAAACCTCGGCGTAATCGGCGTACATATACATAAAAAAAAATATACCGGCCGAATTGATAACCTTCTTTTTTTGAAGTCGGTTAAAAAGTTGTAGGTCAAGTTGACACAAAAAAATCTATATTCTATGCCTCTTTTTCTGGAAATCTGCTCATTCAAATTATCAGTTTTCTGTTATATACATAATACATATATTCTGATTAGAAAATTACTTACCGGTGGAAGGAAACATCTTCGTTAACTCGGCCACTCACTGTTGTGGAGTTTCTACAGTTTATAACTGCGCAATTCGGCATTTTATCAATTACACGTCTTTCCTTGGCGAGCTGCAAACGTGCTGCAAGCGCGGACTGCGTGGAATGAGTGTAGGGCAGCGTCAAGTAAGTGTTTTATACATACGTAGTATGGACACGCGAAGTACATACACTCGCGTAGTTTATCTCGATAATTGGTTTGTGAAATGTTTACTGTGTTAATGTTTGTTTTATTTGTTTTCTTTTTTGGTATTTGCCATTTGTCAACACAGACCACGTAATTAGTATTTAGTAGGTAATTCTTCTTCTTCTCATAATTAATTATTAATGAGTAATATGTTGTCAATGTTTGTCAATGTCGCTTGTCACATTGTTTTTGGAAGTTAAGAACACAGAGCAAGTAATACTATAAGAGTATATTATATACTATCAAGAAGCTTATATCCTTAGAGTATATTATATTACAATAGTATAGAGCGTGGGTATTGTACAAATTGCTTTGTGCACATCGTAGGCCGTAGACAGAGAAACCAATAGACAAATTGATATCTTATGTCGCATTCACACAAGAAAAAGAGCAACTTATGCCGGTGTTGTGTAAAGAAATGAGAGGGAACGATAATTTTTTTTGTTTCACGCAGCGTGCCACTTTTTTCAAGAATAGCAACCTACTTTGATAAACAAAGTTTGACAGCTAGCTATCGTCTTCCATAAAAATATAGTTTTTACATGTTCTAAGTTACGTAATTCATGGTATGTTTGGTTTAGAATGATTTAAACTTGTTAATACCTTATAAAATAATACCATGGTGCGGTGTAGCGTTAAAGGGTGTAAAAGTGATAGTGGAACGAAAATGCCTGGATTGTCTTTTCACTCGTAAGTATACAACTCTTTATCAGTTTATAGGCCTTCATGATATTTCAGCGTGTTAATATATTGTGTATCACGTGATGTTGACTTGAATACATTGTTTAAAAACCACAAAAATAACAATTATAAATTTTAACCTAAAAAAAATTTGTGTTGCCAACTTTTCTACAAATTGTTACCCACTATTATGGGAAATAATAATATATATTCTGCAGTGTGTATTTAATTAAATATCTGAAATATTCAATGGCTTGTTCCAGTTTTCCTGAACCGGATAATTTACGACAAATTTGGATTGTAGCTACAGGATGAACAGATTGGAAACCAAAACCGAAGGTTAGAAAGTATTACGGCAATCACCACCACCGCGACGCTGCCCCGCCGAAGACAATGCACACTCTTGGTTCCAACATTGAACCGGAGGGACGTAGTTAATTAAGTTAGAGATAATTTAAATGTAATTTTTTTATTACAATAAATTATTATTAAGTAAATTTCGTTTTTTTTTGCGCATTCGCGGGTCGGTCAATGTAATTAACGTGTGTATCTGTTAATACTTACGAAAATAAACATTCTTTTATTTTTTTTATTTTATTTTATAAGAAATAATACACAATCGAGTTTTCATCTACATTATCATTATTCATTACATACACATTTTCATATGGGATTATGATAATGATATATATTCATATTATATAATATATAGGTATGTGTATATACATAATTGATAATATGTATTACCCATCTAAAAGTAATATGTTTATTATATACTAGCTGCGCTCCGCGGTTTCACCCGCGTGGCTCCACTCCTGTTGGTCTAAGTGTTATGGTACAATATAGCCTACTATAGCCTTCCTCGATCAATGGGCTATCAACACTGAAAGAATTTTTCAAATCGGAATCAAAGTAGTTTCTGCGAATATCTCTTCCCTCCTCACCTTCATCCCGTCCCGCACTACGCCTCCTCATTGTATTACACAGTATACCTACTATTTTCTGTAAATTGACACTTTTAAAAATTCGTTATATCTTTTGAATGGAATATCGCGGACTTTCTTGTAGATATTGGTCCATTCTATAATACCGTAGAACATTTATTTGTTCTATTTTCAATAGATTCCGCAGCGCACGCGATGACAGAATTTTTATTAAGGATACATTATTGCATTTTTGGTAAGGATCTCTAATTTTTTTGAAAATGCAATATAGCCTATGTTGCACAGTGAAAACTGAAAATGCAGCTTTCTAATGGTGAAAGAATTTTTGAAATCGGTCCAGTAGTTTATGCGTGAAAACCATACATGCATACATGCATAATTACAAACATTTCCTCTTTATAATATTAGTATAAACATGTAAGTATGTAATGTGGATATCTCATTATTATAGGTAAACCAGAATCTGATGGCAATTAGGGAAATCAAAATTTTGAGTGTGCAACCCTAGGGAAAATGGACTGAACGATCTTGATACTGCTTATTTTTTATTTTGTCCTCAATATCATTACTCACATTGCATAAGTGGACAATACTGTACTTAATAATGAGATATCCACTTAATAGTAATAGTAATAATTATGTAGGTACATACTTACATGTATAATATACAATTATACAAATTACTTTTATACAGGTAATACATATTATTATTTACACATACCTATATTTGTATATTCATTACCAGTATGCCATGTGAAAATATCGATATAATGATAATGTAGATCAAAACTGCTTATAATTTTTTATAAAATAAAATAAAAATAAAATAAAATTATGTTTATTTTCGTAAGTATTAACAGACACACATTATAAAATTGACTTGGACAGCTTGGACTTGACGAATAGCCGTATTGGAAACTCCTGTTATGTAATAAGTTTTCATAAAATTATATTCTTATCAACAAACAATATTATAGTTACCTACATATAATATTTTTTAATTAATACATAGTATCAAAACGGGTAAGTCCAATTTAACAATAAAATCTTCAAAATTGAAAATTGTGATGTGTTTGACCCTTCTTCATCGAATGTTTTTCTATACACATTATAAACAACACCTCTTGCTTGTGATCGCAGCGGCTTTTTCGACATTTTCGAAGATTTTTTAGACAAAATCCTTTAAATTATCCATCAACTGCAAAAAAGACAAATAATTTGACATCCAATTTGATAGTTGTCAAATAAGTTGCCACATAAAAATCTTTTATTTCTTAAATATAAATATGCCATCAGATTCTGGTAGACCTATATCCACTTATGTTATGTGAATATTGAGAGATTTGTATCTTACAAATTGCAGGGTAAATTTTCCCTCACACGGTAACCCTAAATATTGTGATGTATTCTTTTTTATCTCTTTCTGCGACACGCACTGCTGGTGTCTATTGGATTCTCTGTCTACGTCTCAGAACAAAGAATCCTATGGAACTGCCGTAATTGTTCAATTTGACGCGGAAATAATAATGATATACCCATCTCTTTCTCACAACAGTGGTTTTACCTTAGAAAAAGCATCAACACTCTTTTTATTAGCGCCCTCTTCATTGGCATCGATGTAGCTTTGCTGCCACGGACGCCATCTTAGTATCCGGTTTTGTTTACATGTGAGAAGATGTCATTGTGAAATTTTTATGATTTTCCAGTGTTTTTCGACCATAATCTAGTGTAATAAGTATAATTGAAATTAATAATAGGTACCATGAAGTGTTCTATAGTAGGTTGTGGCCTATGCCAAAGCAAAAACAGGCCGAATCTAACCTTTCAAGGGTAAGTGGCTAACATTTTGTTAAATTGTTGCTTATATTAAAGTGTATTTATTATCAAGTGTAAAGAAATCTTTTAATCATTTTACATTTAATCATCTTAGTTATTATGAGCTGTAGAAACCCGCAATATTCTCCTTATTTCATTTGCATCGAAAACATAAACATGAGTGCTAGTGTCGAACATCATCGCATAAACACCTTATCGATAAATTATTAATTTGTTTATTAATTACGTGCGAAGTTATATGTTGTTGTATATTTTCTCGTTTTAGTTTACCAAGTAACGAATCCCGGCGAAAGGCATGGTTGGAAAAGATTGGCATAGAAAATATCCGGCCAGGAACTAAAAACATTAATGTGTGCTCATTGCACTTTGAAGAGAGCGCATTTAATAAGACTTTAAACATTGTTTGATTGAGAGATGATGCTATCCCAACAGTATTTGCAAAGGTAAATAATTCATCAATCTTTTTATTAAACAACTAGCTGCTCCGCGCGGTTTCACCCCCGTGGCTCCAATACTGTTGGTCGAAGCGTGGTGATATATATTATATACCCTATAGCCTTCCTCGATGAATGAGCTATCTAACACCGAAAGAATTTTTCAAATCGGACCAGTAGTTCCCTAGACTAGCGCGTTCAAACAAACAAACAAACTCTTCAGCTTTATAATATTATAGTATAGATTTTATTTAGCTCATCCTGTTTGTTTTTTTTAGGTACAAGGTAGTAATTGAAATTGTACCCCCTTACTGTTGACCGATTAATCTAATTGCTATATGCTTCACAATATCTTTTTTGACTTATATGCTCTAGAGACCTAGAGTGTCATGAGACAAGTGGTGTGATGACTGGTACTTAAAACCTACTGAGTTATTTTTTAGTTTTTAAGATATTACCTACATTATTAAAATCTTTTAAAGTGAAACTTTTATTACATGGTCTCAAACTTTTTCTATCTATACTAATATTATAAAGAGGAAAAGTTTGTAAGTATGTATGTAAGTATGTATGTATGTATGTATGGTTTTCACGCAAAAACTACTGGACCGATTTCAAAAATTCTTTCACCATTAGAAAGCTGCATCTTTACTGAGCAACATAGGCTATATTGCATTTTCAAAAAAATTAGAGATCCTTACCAAAAATGCAATAATGTAACCCAAGGTGTAAAAAAATCCTCAATAAAACTTCTGTCATCGCGTGCGCTGCGGAATCTATTGAAGATAGAACAAAAAAATGTTCTACAGTATTATAGAATGGATCAATATCTACAAGAAAGTCCGCGATACCATATGTCCATCTTCAGTAGTTATGTTACTACAACAACTTTTTTACGTTTTCAAAGTAAATAGAAGTGCCGACAGTAATCAAACCATGTTATCCATACACATATATTAATCCTTATCCCATTAAATGATGTTTTATTATAGACTGTTTCAATACCAGCAAAATACTTTTTAAATGAAAAGAATTGGATATTCCATTCAAAAGATATAACGAATTTAAAAGTGTCAATCTACAGAAAATAGTAGGTATACTGTTCGAGCAGGCCGTAGTGCGGGGCCCGGGGGTCACGGAGGAATTCTACCAATATGCGTCTTGACGGAACACAGTGGGGTTTTGGTCGGTAGGAATCCGACTTAACCCACGGCCCCTCCCCTGGAGGCCGTGGGTATCTATGAAAGATTTCCCCACTAAAACAAAAAAAAAAGGCCGTAGTGCGGGACGGGGTAAAGGTGATTTTCATGTCCGACCTATAGTAGACTTTTCACTGTAAAGATATCGCTATCTATGCGGGTGAAACCGCAGGGCATTGCTAGTACTTAATATTGTAAAAAGGAAAGATTTGATTGTGTATGCACAAAAAGACCTCAAAACTACTGGTCCAATTTTTTTAATTCTTTCGTTGTTGGAAAGCTACACTTTCCATAAGTATATAATACACTATGTTTGTTCAATAAATTATTTTAATAAAAAAAAAATACTAAAAGTTTTACAATTTACCAAACATTGAGTCCATTTTTCTGTAGCAATCTATTTATTATTACTTGGGACCATATCTAATGTAACATTTTTATCTCTTTCAGGCAGACCATCCATCTCAATTTGCTTTAATTGACATATGAAATACTACTGATCAACCATCATGCTGTTATCCACATCCACAAGATGCCAAGGATCTTGAATTGGTAAGAGCAGTTCTTGAATAGAAAACCTATATGAAATAATTCTTGTTTAAAAAAAGGGAACTTCAATACGTAACTTTTTCATAGTCTTAGTCATACATGCTGAGATTCATGTGTATAATTATGAGAACTGTTATCAATAATTAAAATTTATTTAATGTTTTAGGCTTCAGCACTCGAAGAATTAAAAAAAAATAGAAGAAAAAGTGGAGAAACAGAAAAAGAAAATTAAATGTTTAAATGAAGTGGTCCGTCAACAAATTTCCACACTGTATATGGCCAAGCTCATATGCCGCATCTGAGACTATTGTCGCATGTACCTAAACATATTATATAGTAACCACTATAACTTAAATAAATTATTTTATGAAAAATTGTGTTTGTTATTTAACTATACTTGCCCTTGAACATCTGCTTGAGTCACTCACATGTATTTTAGCCAGCGGCTCTGCTCTTTTTTATTTTCGTACATGCGAACGAAGTCGCGGGTAAAGAATGCTCTTATGATCGAATGGGTTGCTTGGAAGAAATTGCTTGGAGCAATAAAGCCGCCTTTTGACTAAATTATGTCCTATTAAGTAAAATTTGTATTTTCTGTTTGTGTGCAATAAAGCTTATAAATAAATAAATAAAGTACCCTATGGATGGCTCCATAGTCAAATAAAACCCGATGTTAAATTTCATCAAAATTGGCTTATCCGTTTTAGCGTGAAAACGGAATATACATACATACACACTTTCGCATTTATAATATTATAAAACCTATCTTATGTGTTAATTCAAGTTACCCTCAATATGTGTGCTAAATTTCATTGTGATCGGTTCAGTAGTATTTGCGTGAAAGAGTAACAAACTTACACATCCATCTTCACAAACTTTCGCATTTATAATATTAGTAGGAAGTATGATAGGATAGGATTAGTGTGGATACATAGGTATATAAAGAAAACCCTGTCAATCGCGAAAAAAATCAGCTGTTTCATATAAAACTGCAGAACGAAAATATCAAAATGTATTGATTACACACTACAGCTATCCCTAGTAGGTAGGTACAATTGCAAAATGGTTAATCCGAATCACGAATTACCGAGTAACGATTGCCCGATAGAAGTAGTTATCTTTTTTTATTTTGTTGAAAGAAGTACCTCTTACTAGGTAAGCACCTACTGCATACTTATCATTCAAAAAGACAAAATTCTTATTACCTGAATTACCCATTCTTAACTCTATCATCAATCGATACAATATTATCGACTAGACGAACAAGTGAACGTCCCTAGCCCGCCATGTTTGTTCCCCGATTTGTTTACTTAGGTATGCAGGAAAAGTACATGCATATGGCAGTTCCATATGATCGTTATTCAGAGGTCTACGTCCGCGTCGTAGGCAGATGAGCTATAGATACTATATAGATGTGTGTGTGACAAATAGGGATGGGTAGATATCAATTGCGTGATGAGCTATCGATAAGTTATGTAAATAAATATGTATCATATGTAAATTTTATGTTCAATATGTTATTAAAGGAGAAATGTATGAATAAAGTATAAATATGTAATTTTAAATTTGTTTACCAAGTGAATAAAGTGTGTTTATTCCATTTGAATATTTTTTGTATTAATAAGTAAGTACTTTAAAAAAATATGTTTAATTGGAATATCAGAAAAACGTATGGACTTCTTAAATATTAAAATTAATAAAATAAAAGATTGAGTTTAGTGCTATTTTTTTCAATAATAAATGGAACAATAATAATAATGTTTTAAAATGAGAAATAATTCATAATTTAAAATGAAATAACTAATAAATAATACTAATAATTTTTTATTTAATTTTATCCATCCTATACCTACCAAAATATTCAAAATCAATTTAGCGGTCCATATATCGTAACATTACATACTTTTCATTTACACTATAATGCATTCGCATTCATAATATTAGAAAGTGTATGATACAAAACACACCACAAAATTATTTTTAATACATTTTTAAAAGAGTTTTATTATTAAAGTTAAATAAATAATATTTTAAAATATAGTTCTTGTAAACTATCGAGTACAGCGTTGGTCAAGTCACATCACTACGATCACGTGGCGGCAGTAAGGCGCGCGAAGGGTGCGCGAGCGAGCCTGCTCGTGTCCGCGTCCCACTTCCCCTTCACCCCCGCGATGCTAGATTTATTTTCATAAAAATAAATACAACAATCGATTTACCGATGAAATGTGATACTGGATTTCAATTTTGTGTTTTTTCTAGTATCGTTCTTGCAAGATCGAATTGCACATTTCACCACGTTTATTCGTAAAAATATGAAAAAAATCCCTAGAGAAACGCACTTCGCACGATAGCACTCAACCATTATGTAAGTCGTCCTATCCTATATAAGTTACTCTATGGTCGTCCTTTATTTTTTGGTTTCGTATTCGTGCAATATTTATTATGAGTGACCGGCATTATAGTAATAATAATCTGTAGCTGTGCTCGCAATATGTCAACTGTAGTCTGTATATTCAAGTCAATTGTCAAACTCGTAGGTCAAAGATCAAACTTCAAAAATCAAAGTCAATTTACAATTTGTAAACATAGCGGCTGGCGACTGCATTTTTACAGGCATGTGACGAAGTAAATAATAATATGGTCAATTGCAAGTAAATTCCTTGAAATTTAACGAAAATGAATCCTATGACGTGAGCATTGAGTATAAATTTTATTTATTCACTGTTTAATTACTTATTCCAAAAATGTTTTGCATTTTGTTTCCTTTATTTCAGAAATGTGAAAAACGTTTTAAAGCTTAGTGAACGTGAACTTTCTGGGAATTCGAAGAGTTCATGGCACGACCAGTATAAAGACAGTGCATGGGTTTTTGTTGGCGGTCTTCCATATGACTTGACTGAAGGAGATATTATTTGTGTTTTTTCTCAGTAAGTTTTATTTACTTTAATATAACCAGTCAGATAATCAAAACGACATACTGTGTTACATTTATAGGTTTTTTTTATTATTTTTAGGTATGGAGAGATTGTAAACATTAATTTAGTAAGAGACAAAGCAACTGGTAAATCAAGAGGGTTTGCCTTCATATGTTATGAAGATCAGAGATCAACAATACTTGCAGTTGATAACCTCAATGGAATTAAGGTATTGCCACAGAATACATAATAGTAGCTAAACACTACAGAACGGACACTCCGCCTCCCGCCAAAATTAAACACTTACCTCACCCCCGCACGATCAGTATAAAAATGGTCCATATTTTTCTACTGGGACGATACGCAACGAAGATTGACAACATTAATCAAATTGACTTAAATTTTATTATTTTGGATTTGTGATTATCGTTTTTCGTAGAAAATGGTTAGATATTGTCCTCAGAAGCGTAGCGTGCCTTGGCGGGGCCCTGTATAAAAATTTGTTTGGGGGCCCTTAGGAAGGGTAAAGATTTCTCACAAAAGCGCATGTTGGGGGCCCCCTTGGCGCGGGGGCCCCGTATAATTGATACGGCAGATACGGCGGTAGCTACGCCCCTGATTGTCCTGTTTACGGATGTATTTCATCAGAAAAACGCGAATTTTTTTTTACGCTAGTCAAAAATGTGCCAACCATAAAGCGTTAACACACACATTTGCAGTCTCTACAGTTTGACTGTCAAAACGATAATTTTGTGTGGAGTGTCCAGGGTGTGGTATTGCCTAGCTTTTAATTATCAATTTTATTTGATTGCAAACTATTAGTGTTTTGATAGATGTTCCTGTCATAGTGCCTCATTCTGTCAATTCAACAGAAAGGAGGAAACAGATGACTAGATGAATTCTCGAATTGGACTACTATGTCAAATGATATAATTTTGCTTTATAACTAAACTAGCGGTCCGCCCTGGCTTCGCCCATGGTACCTACATGTTTAAACTATCCTATCTCTCAAGTTGGATCGAACTGCACATGGTGTGCGAATTTTATTATAATCGGTTAAGTGGTTTAGGAGTCCATTGAGGACAAACATTGTGACACGAGATTTATATAAATTAAGATATATATACTATATTTAGATTTTAGGACGCACAATAAGAGTGGACCATTGTGAGCAATATAAAGCACCAAATGCTGAAATGAGCAAATTAGATGAAGTTACAGCCTCATTAAGAGTAGAAGGTTGTGCACCACAAATACAAATCCCAGCTGTTCTTCCAATAAAAAAGGTATTATTCCTAGAAATATTTAAAAATATTATGTACATATACTCAAAATGTGTAGACATTAGAAAATATAACCTTATAATATTATGGTACGGGAGCTAGTAATGTTTTAAAAAAAGTCATTTTAGTATAGTTGGGTTTTTTTATATACTGTTTCTCTTGCTATTTCGGTTAGAGTCTGGGCTGTCTGGCTGATGGTAGTGGTTGCGTTTATTAGTGCGCACAGGAAAATATCCGTAATTTAAAGTCATTTATTAACACGTAATTTTTAATCTTTTGCCTTTAGATAGATTCATCAGATATAAATTTTTTATGTATGGGATATGTTTGTAGTATTTGATAAAAAATGTGGATTAATAGTTATATTTTATATTCCCTACTTATTTTGATGAATTAAAATATTTATGTTATAATGAATTTTATTTTTAATGTAGTTTGTAGTTTTAAACTGAAATATGTTTTTTTCAATATTACAATTTATTTTGGTTATAATCGAAATAGTAATTTTATGTAATAAAACATCTATTTTTTATTGTCCGTTAACAAGCTGTGGCCTGTGGCAACTTGTGATTAAAACAACACTCGGCTATCTATTTGTAAAAATTTTTATATCTGCAAGCATGTAATGGTGTAGCTGTTTTGTAAGTTGTCTTAAATAAGTAAGTACTAATATCTAAACCTTACTTTTAACAGGAAAAAGAAAAAGAGAAGAAGAAAAAGAGTCACAAAGAAAAAAAGAGTAAAAAGAAGAAAAAGAAACGAAGCAAAAGTTCAGATTCAGAGAGTTCTAGTGATTAAAGAAATTTGTGTAATAAATTGATGATAATAATATCTGAGTATTATTTTTAAGAACATTGTAAAATACAAATATGTATACAGTATATTATTTAAGCGTCAGCTCCTCTGAGAGGATCTAGTAGCCGCGCTCTTACAGTATTATTCGGTAGTTCACGTTTTCTTTTTCACGCTAAGAAAGACTGTCCGTCCATATTCAAATTAAGTGGAAGAGAAAGGAAACCTAATAATATTACATATTTGATATTACATTATACGGCAGGGTCAGGAATCTGAATTTTTTTTAGTTATGCACATGCACCTGCGTCCTGCAAGACCACGCAAAATTTTAAAATTTATATCTGTAATTTATAATTATTATCTTTAATAATAAGTGACAGTTGACAATGCTGTATCACAATGAGCCTCTGCTTTTCTTTTGACATTTTGTTTAAAAACAAAACTTCAAATTTAATTTAAATTTTTATCAATTTAATTCAGTGTTTTCAGGGTTTTTAATTATAAGCTGTAGAAAAAGATCAAGAAAAATGACAAATATTTTAGAAACTTTAATTTACGCCTCGGAAAAAGCCGCTCGTATAGCTCGATCCTGCTGTAACACTGGTGAATCAATATTGGTAGCTGAAAAGGGCGATAATGAAGCTAATCCGCGTTTTGATAAAGATTTTAAAACTATTGCTGATGTATTAGCGCAAGAATCTGCTAAAGAGTTTATAGTGTCACGAATACCAGAATTAAAGGGTGAGGTACGAGGTGAAGAATGTTCTGAGATCGGCGGCATTTCAATAGCATTACAGGAGAATTCTGAGGAAACGAGCGATTTACTTAGCAAAATACTACCAATCGATACCGCTAAATGTATGGCTGAAGCTGCCCATAGTGATGTTGAGCAAGTGAATTATGGAGAAACACTTCCAGACATTCCAAATATAGATTATTCTGACTTGGGAATATGGATAGATCCTATTGGTGAGCGTATACTTCAGTCAGTCGTCAGTCTTTATGTACCTACTATGTGTGTATAAAAAAGCCCTTATCATGTTTTTGTATGATCAATTTCAGATGGAACAGCTGAATTCATTTCTGGTGTTCGAGGTGAAGCAAAGCCTGGGCACGGTCTGCCTTGTGTCACTGTTCTTATTGGAGCTTATTTGAAGTCTACAGGTCAACCAGTTGTTGGAGTTATCAATCAACCATTTTATGATAAGTAAGATTTCTTTAATTGTTTTGATATTTTATTTAAGTTGTTCCAAGTATTTGTTATTATTTAAAAAAAAGCACATTTTTACATACATATTTGGCAGTTTGAAAGTATGCAGCATGATCAGTTTAAAAGCTTATGGTTTTTTACTAATTTACAGATTTTTCAACATTCAATGATTTATTTTTCATCTGTTTAATAAAATTTATATTTACAGTGGGAAAGGAAGAATTGTTTGGGGTGTTAAATATGGAGATACACAATTATCTTCCCATGAAAGCACAGGTAGTGAAAAGAAGGTTATTCTCATGAGTAGTGCTGAGAATGAGGAGGTAATAGAAAAATTCAAAAACATTGGATGGGAAGTACAATCTGTGCCTGGAGCAGGACATAAGTTGTTGAAGGTTGCGTTAGGTAAATAAAATAATATTGAATACAAAACAGTAAAGTAGTTTTTACAGGACAATCACATACATACTGCAAACATATATAAACTCTATAGTGAGAAAGTATCTATCTACTGAAATGTAGTGTTGAGTCTCTAATAAAACTAATTCACAAGTTGTTTTAAATATATCCGAACAATTTAGAACATCACTGAGAGTCATTTTTTTCTACTACAGCTAACTTAGTTTGCTGATCTTGTATTGGCAACATGTAGATTATATAATAAATATGTATAATATAATAAAGTTCTTGTTAATATACCGACAATTAATTCCTTATGTATATGTATAATATATAAATTAATTCCAGGTGAGGCGAGTGCATACATTGTATCAAAAGGGACAACTTTCCGCTGGGACACATGTGCCCCACATAGCATTATTTGTGCCAAAGGTGGTGATGTTGTTTGCTACAAAAATCATACACAGTTGAAATATAACAACCCACAAAACATGGATACTCAAGAATATTGCAATGAATTTGGAATAATTGCATTTACTGATTCGTCTGTTTTTGACGAAATTAAAGATGTTATTAAGATTGATAACTAGAATATGAAATGTTTTCTGTATGAGCTCTTAACATGCAAAGATAAATTAATTTTATATTTTACCCTTTGGTATTAAGTCTAGTCATAATTTAACAATTATATTTATTAATTTTTTTTGGGATTCTTGCAATTTGCATTTTTTATCAGAATATTTTCATTTTTTTTAGAAAATAATAGTTTGTAGAACATAATTAAATATAAATTAAATCACCTTAAATACCAGGTTTTAAATCCACAAGTCCCCATAAATTCATAAACATTAAACTATGTTCCTATACTAATGTTCTATTGACACTTCAAAAAATGTTTGCATGGATCCTTCTAACGTGAATTCGTGTGTACCTGAATATTAATGATCTCATATTATTATATTTACTCTAATTAGTAAATATTTTTTTCTTAAAATATCTAATACATTTTATTGTTAACTAATTTAAGTATTTGATGTTTTTGCCAATTCTTGTATAAGATGTTTTGCATAAGTTTAAGTGTTGAAAGTAAAACTGTATTTTCCGAAAAGAAATATTATTGTATTATTATATTTTAATATAAAGTATATTTTAAAAATACAGATTTCTTTAATTTCATGCCTAGTCCATTTTGTAAGTAAGTGACCGCCTCCTTGGTATAGTGGTTGACGCGTGAGCGTAGAACCGAGGGGTCCTGGGTTCGATTCCCGGTGGAGACGAAGAAAAAAAAAATGTCTCGGTCTGGCAGGACACAGAAGGCTGATCACCTACTTGTCCCTAAAGAAAATCGATCAGTGAAACAGATGTATGCATAATGCATCTGCCCCTTACCCCACTTGGGGACATGGGACTACACTTCACACCATTTTGTAAGTGGTTATTGTTATAGAAAAACTATCTAAGAGGATGGAAAATGAAAATATCCACAAAATATTAAAACTAGCGGCTATCTAGTTAATTTTATCAAAAAATGTAAGTGAATACAGATGAAAAAGTATAACACAAGTACCTATATAATAAAGTAAAGTAAATTGTATTAGATACGATAGGATGACTGTTTCATAATCGATTATAATAGATTTTCCTTGTATTGCGTTAATTTTTCACATAACCTTCGTTTCAAGGATTTTTACGAAAGCCTTCGCGGGTATTTGTCTAAGGAGTGACTTTATTCTCTTGACCTTTATAATTCATGTCCTTTGAGCACGAATCTCAATTTTATTTTTACATAGCTAGTAGCTATATAAAAATAAAATTGTACTTATTAGCTACGATACAAATGCCCGTGGTTTCCCACAGTTTCCCATACGTAGGAATAAAAGCGGTACCTATAGTTAGGTACTTGATCAACTTTTATCGTCGCACAAAATATCTACCTACTAAGTTAACTACATACTCTATAATAACTACTTTACGGCAATTTTATTAATTTACCAACGTTATTTTTTATTAAAACTATCTTTACCTAGCTAAAGATAATTTGTTATTGCTTATTGGTTAATAGATTAGTTTAATAAATGATTTTGAACCAAATAATAAACTCAGATAAGGTTGGGTCGCCTAAGATCGGATGTGACATAAGATCGGATGCATGGAATAACTTGCAAACTAGGCAATATTCTCTACTGCTGCCAACACTACTAGATCCGCCATTTTGTTCTGCCCATCTCTTCACTTTGCGGCCGGCCAGGCAAACTTCTTTGTCAAATTTTTTGAGGAATTTCCTGACCCTGATCATTGATGCTCAATGTATGGACGTAAGTCCAGATGGTTTCCTAATGTGAACTTTATTATTAAACGCATAGAAGTGAAGATACTACATAGTCCGATCTTCGGCCGAACTGTTATTTTCTTCACTATGGTAAGTCGAAAAAAGTCTACTTTTTAGGCTCTTAATTTGCTTAGATAGAAAGCATCTACGCAAACCAAAAAATTAGGGGTTAAACAATATTTTTTTGTCATCAATTTACAGTTGACCGCAACAGAAAAACGACATCGAATCATGAGAAATAAAATAAAAAATACAGTACGTATAAAATTTTCGGCAAATACGTCCGATCTTAGCCGACCCAACTATATGTAAAAATTATAAAGGAAGGTGCATTTATTTAGGTTATAGAAAAAAATCACGATATAAACGATCCATTATCACTACATAGTATAAAACAAAGTCGCTTTCTCTGTCCCTATGTCCCTTTGTATGCTTAAATCTTTAAAACGACGTAACGGATTTTGATTCGGTTTTTTTAATAGATAGAGTGATTCAAGAGGAAGGTTTTAGTATATAATTTATTATGTTTTAGACAAAACGGGCGAAGCCGTGGGCGGAAACCTAGTTATCTTATAAAAATGAAGTTGTAAGAGATAAAACAACCTATCCCACTTTTATTCATATTAAACCTATATGAAATATTTATTGAGAAAATTATTATCTTTGCCATATCTATGTCTTTATTCTTTACCCAATAAATTAGACCTTGAGATTATAAAAGTGAACTAAGGCTTATTACACTACGCCTGTAAGGCTTATTACAATAAGCCTTTAACTAAGTACTAAGCCCATGAAATTTGAATGACAACTCACAACGCACTGTCAAGGGTTTCGTGGTATGATAATAGAAAAGTTCACTGAACTTATATCAGTAGGAATGTAAATTTAGGTCTTAAATACACGTCAATATGTCCAACCGTACGTAAAGTGAAATGAAAATGGACTAAAATTAAAAGTGAAAACCATTACCATTTACCTACCTATCCTATTTAGTTGTGTGAATATCTATATAGGTACCTTACCTAAACATTTTCGCAGGCAGCTAAAGTTAACAATTAATTCTGAAAAAATTACTCTTTGGAATAGCAATGTAAATAGCGATAATCGCTCTTATGGCATTGAAAATAATTAAATAGGTACCTAGTTACCATCTGTTTGTTATTATAACAGGTGATAGAAAGTTATTATATTACTAAGTACCTATTTATTTTTGAATTAACGATGGGAATCAAATTAAAACCAGTGCCGGACATATATATTTTTTTATGCAGATCAATTTTTAATCATTATCATGATTCGTGAAGCTATGGTGAAAATTAAACATTGTTGGAATAATGTGTTGTATTATGACATTCATAGATTTTATTATTAGAAAGGTAAACAAAACCTAAACAATTATAATCAACGTAGATATTGGATGGTAGGTATTCTTTTAGATTTTTTAATATAAGTACATTGTTTACCTAAATACCCAGCTATCCGTAATTTTGCCCTGATAAGTGGACAATTTTCCTAGGTCAACAAAAGAAGCGTGACAATAATAAAGTATAGAAAATCCGATCTCTGCTTTTTCTTTTTACCGTTGCGTTACACCTTGACCGATTAGACATAAAAACACACAATTAAAACCAATTTTAAGATGCTCGGGCCTCGGACTCAGGAAAAATACCTAATAATATTGAAGAAAGAAATATAGGTTTTTAAATAGAATGATAAAAAATATATAAAAAAAACAATATTATAAATTTTATGCATATAATTAAATAGTATATAATACCTAGTATTCAATGTACTTATAGGTCTTTCACCATCCTGACTCATGAAAAAAAAAGCAATAAAGAATGTCACTACATACACCTATTTGTGTTAAATTAAATTGAGTTTATTTTGACGCGAGCTAACTGTGTTAGGCAAATTAAGGAAACGTGATAAAACGACGTTTGGTACGAATTTAGTTATCGTAAAATAATCTCCGAAGGAATGTTAAATCTGCGTAATATTAGCGTAAAAGACCCAGAAATAGTTCCATAAAAAATATTATTCCTTACTAGAAGCGCTCCGCGGTCTCACCCGCGAGGCTCCGCTCCTGTTGGTCTTTTCGGGATGATATATGTATATTGTATAGCCTTCCTCGATGAAAGGGCTATCTTAACACCGAAAGATTTTTTCAAATCGGACCTGAGATTAGCGCGTTCAAATAAACAAACAAACTCTTAAGCTTTATAATATCAGTAGGTATCTAAGATAATGCTTTAAGGTTCCTAATAAGTAATAAGTATATTATGTAGGTTTGTCATTCCAATCTGTGTATAATAATATACCTATGTGATAAAAAAATCATAATATCTCTCTTTAATATTTCTGATACATAATTGTTGAATAATAATTGTATAAATTAAATTTATTCGTATATGTTATCAGAATTAACCATAATAAGTTACACTATCTGCATTACTGGATTGATAGTGCTATTTTTTATACCTACCATAAAATCTAGACATTTAAGGGCCGGCGCCCACTGCCGGCACGGCACGGCATGGCACGGCAGAGCATCCCGCGGCGTGCAATGGCATCCCGCGGCATGCCGTGGCATCCTGCTAAAAGCCCCACTAATGCTGCATAAGTTTCAACCTTATTTCAACTAGCTAGCAATCATAATTCCTCGACCCCAAAGCAAGACACGTCATGCCGCCGCATCCTGCGGCGTGCCGCGTCATGCTGCAGCATCCTGCGATACGTCGCGGCATCGTGGCATCGAAATAAAGTAACTTGAATTCTAAACTGATTGAAATAAGATTCAAAATAACTTCATTAGTAATAAAATCCTCTGCCCTGCCATGCCACGCCGTGCCGGCAGTGGGCGCCGGCCCTAAAGATGACCTCAGCGGAGATATGGAACATCCGAAAAATATTATGTCATTATTTACTGCTGTTAAAAGTTTTAATGCTTTCTGCGTAAACCTTGCTGACACTGAACAATTTTTATCAATGAACAACGTTACGAAAAGTGATGAAATCGTTTTCGAATTGCACTTATACCGTTAGAAAATTTAGTGTCTCTATAATATTTTTTAGATCAAGGTCCATTTCGTAGTAAGTATTCTTTGGTGAAAAGAACAATTGATTGTGTTCTGTGAGTTAATTCTCCGTAATCATGAAACATTAAGCAATTTTAATACGATAATAGGAAAAATGTTCTCAAGTAAAGCACCATGAACAACGGCACTTTTGCACCAGCTATTTTAAATGAACATAAATTTTTTGAGGTTCTCTTCAACTTAAAATTTACTTTTAATACTGAAATGTTATGACGTAGGTTCCTCTCAAATTTAAATTCAAATTCAAATTACATTTAACTATTTACAAGAATGTATGTATGTAGTTACAAAAAAGGTGTTATTACAATGTTAAGGCGCTAATACATTCTACCCACTATCTGTGTGTGCAAATATATATAGCCCTGACTATCAATTTCTTATCTATCTTCTATCATTTTTCTCTACTTCTCTAAATATTTTATCGTGCTTATTTTTTATATATAATTATTAATTATGATAAAAAAATATTAAGTGAGTATCTCACTAACGAACTCTAAAATTCTTGAAAAAATTAGCTCGACAATTAAGAATGTTGAAAAGTATTAATATGGTTTGCGTCATAGGGTTAAACATTTTTAATTGTTGTTCAGAAAATAAATTCATTTTTAAATTTAAAATGTTTTAATAAAACTGATGATTTTAATATTTCACGAATTTGCACTAATTGGTCAATTTGAAACATGTTTCGGCAGAAAACAAAAACTAGTTTAAATGCTAGGCTAAGTTTAGATGCTAGACGGTTTTTTACGATATAAAATTTGCAATTTCTAGTATTTGGGTGTAGCTATACGCAATGTGATTATGTGAGATAACACAGTAACGACTTCCCTACAGTATCTACCGAAACTAACGCGTGCAAATAAACGCCGCATTAAAAGACAAATGACTTATAAAGCGACTATTAACAATAGCGTATATCATTTTGCAATTGTAAGTTCTCCACCTTCGCTGCTTTACTTTTGTATCTTAGTGGCAGGCGCGCGAGCAGGTCCTAAAAATTATCGACATTGTTACAAAATTCGCGAATCGAAAATGTGCCGCGTTTGAACTAGTGCATGTGCAGATAATAGACATACATACAAAATGATACTAAGATTTTTCAACTGGTAAGTCTATACATTTACTTTCATTAATCAATACGGGTGCTCCTCTTATTCTTAATTTAGAGCATAAACGTTAAAAGGTAAAAATTTTGCAAAAAAAAAAAAAATGCTAATTTATCTTATACTCATGTATGTTTGAGATTTTTTCGTAAGTACAAATTATTAATTATTATTTTTATCTTACATTTCCAACAAAACCAATCTAACTGAAATCAATTTTTACTTAATATAATTTTAATCATATTAAGTACTAGTGGTCCGCCCCGGCTTCGCCCGAGGTAGGTACATATTTCGCAATAAAAGGTAGCCTATGTCCTTTCTCGGGTATCAAAATATCTCCATACCAAATTTCATGCAAATTGGTTCAGTAGTTTAGGCGTGATTAAGTAACAGACAGACAGACAGAGTTACTTTCGCATTTATAATATTAGTATGGATGTACTTAGGTAACTTATTAATTAAAGCAATATATAGGATCACTGTCGGCAATGTAATATTTTAAGAAATAAAATTAAAGGTCATTTTGATTTTTATTTATAACAAACAATTAAATATTGTAAAGCAAAATTAATTGGCTGTTTCTACAAGGAGTCCTGTAATTGAAGATTATCACGAAATGTAAAGAACAATAGTATGATGTGAAACAATGAATAACTTTGTTACTAATAAACTGGTGTTTAAAGGAAGTAAGTATATAATTTAATCGAAGAATTCAAAAGTTTAAAAATATTATGTACTCGCAATTATTATAATTTGTATATTAGTTAGGTACCTATACTTCTTAATTAATATCCTCGTAAATAAATAAAATAGTGTTTGTGAAAATGTTTAAAGGCTAGTTAAGAACATTTAGTCAAAAAAGGTCTAACATTGGCGAAAAAAGAAGCAGAACTTTTCAGAATATTCAGGGTTTTTGCTAGTGAAAAGTTTACATTATTCCCGTGAACAAAATTTTCGAATTCAAAAAAACTTAATTAATAAAACAAAAAATTAACATCACAAATCGGCCTACCATAGCATTTTCCAGTGAATTTTCAATGGGAGCCGCGACAAATTTGATTTATTGACGCGACATCCTCGTTCCGAAAATTTAATGTCCTTTCTATTGAATGTTGTGTTTATCGTCCGTTATTGGATGGATATTAATACTACAGATAACATAATACTATACTAATGATAATACGTAGGTGCTCATACAAGAAAGAGTTTTCCCACATTCAGTATAAAAATTGGTAAATGATATCTACATAAACTGCTCAATTTGTTTTGTAAAACTGCTCATTATTGTTTCTTCTCTTTCTATTGTCGCTCGAATATTTTTTATGAATAAGGTTGCTATTGGCTGCTATAAAAATATTTACATTGAGTCTGTATTCATATTCTATGTTTTTTTTTTAAATCATATGTTTAGGTATTAGTAACAAGTTCTTATTATTTTATTATTATCATTCCATTTTACACATTAACCTGTAATTAAAACTTATGTGAAATACTTAACGTTCCATCAATTTTATTAAAATATAGAGTCTAAACTTATATGTATTATGTATAACTAACTTTGTATATATTATGCTTGGGAATCATTTCAAATTCTGTATGTTAGATAAAATCTCGGATAAAATGCACTGAGTTATACCGGCCATACATCGCATTTTGAATGTTACGATCTTAAATGCAATATACTCTACTCTACTCTATTAATCATGAAATATATTGATCAATTGAACCATTGTTTATCGTTTATTTTTTATTATGTTAATTTTGTTTATTTCTTATTAATTCTAGGCAAAAATGGTGGTTACTCCTGGGATTTTTTTCTGTATCAGCCAGCGATTACAATCAACCATTCGAACAACCCAACATACTTTTTGTAATGGTTGATGATATGGTGAGTTTATATGTATAACTTGTATACGTAGTATAGGTATTATTATTAGTCTGTGGTATAATATTTTGTTATTTACTTGTTCGATATTAAGGGACCTGGAATGTGACAAAAAATATCTATTTGTTTGTTATTCTCTTCACAATATTATCAATAAAACATGATGTTCTTATATATTATACTATAGATTACTATCTATATGTAGATTTAAGATTAATTATTATTGCATAACATGTACGAAGCCAATGATATTTAAGTATTACATGAATTAAAATATAATCGTAGGCAGGAATTCAATATACCTAACCAAAATACCTTACAATAAATATATTTAATTTATGTAGTGTGTTGGTTAACACACTACAATTCACTTTTTCATGATGTGAAAATTACAAAAAGTTATTGAACAATCACTTGCTTTTTATTTTGCGTTTGAAATATTTAGTGTCTAGCACCAGTGTTTTTTACAAAATAAAAACCTATATGTTCTAAGATCTGTCTCTATCAGTTTCAAGTAATTACACCCAAGGCAGAAGGAGAAATAAACTAGTGATTTACCTTTGAAATTGATTAACTTTTTTATCAATTTTATCCATCAGGTTCTTATTAAACCGTTTTTTTTGCAATGAATTGTAGGTAATAAGTTATGATTGAAATCGGTAGAATAATTGAAGAAAGATTGAAGCGAATTTTGAATTATAAAAATACATTATAATATTCAAATTATATAAAGTGTTATAAAGTAGATACCTATATATATATATATACTATACATATATATATATACTATAGTACCGTCGAATTTAATTCCGTTACTAATTAAATATGCGTGTAACGGTTTTTTATTTATAATCTATGTAAGTATAGTAGTAGATAATAGAATTTCGTAATTAAATTTACACTCTAGTGCGAATTAAATAAGAGTAATTAATATTATAATCATTGTTCTTACCTATTTTATTATGTATTTTTATTGTTTTGGAAGTTAACTGAACTTATTACAGTAAGGTGTTTCATCGTTGTTAGTCATAGTAATATTATTATAGCATATTATAACTTTTTGTTTATGCCAGACCATTTTCTTCACATAATATTGTGTTCTAAGCTTGTGTTTCTGACCCCAAAAATGTTCACTAAAACGCTTGTCTAGCAATTATGCAAAGAGGTGGGTTAAAAGTTTATTCACTGAAAACAATCATTATTATAATCTTCAAATTAAATATTCTTCCTGATCATGAAAATAAGAGATAGGTTTTTTTATATAAGATTGTATGAATAATCGTATCTTCTATTGTAAATTGTACCTAACTACAAATTAATATAAAAAAACTCTAAAGTGTAACTTTCTGCATTGTACATATTTGTACGAATGATTTATAATGTAGGTAGGAACGTAGGAACGAGTAAAGAACTCTGTATTGTAAACAATTTTCACTTGCGTCACGTGTAGTGTTCCCAATTTTTAAAGTAACATTTATTATTCACTGAGGTTTCAGAGCTTCTGTTTTAACTCTTAGTTTAAAGTGGTCGCGACGGATATCCTAGCGGTGCCAAAACAAGAAGACCATTTGTATTTTTTTATTTAAAGCAGCGAAATATTATAACCATAATCATGGTTGTGAAAATTTAATTGGAATAGTCTTAATACTTATTTCAAAGTTAACAAAAAATATAAAAATAACCAGTAAATGGGTAAAAATTAGCATGTTCCGCAGTTCCGCTACGTTACACAGAGGCTAGCAGATTATTGCACGCCTCATAAGCGAAGCGTTGAGGTGGGTACTACTGTCACTTCGCGCAAAACATCTGATTTTTCAAACTTAAAATGTCTTTATGTATCATAAATTGCACTTGTAAGATAATACATACACACACATATTAAGAAAAAACACTATTTTTAACGTTCATGATATTTTTGATGTCATTTTTGTTATTTAAACTAGTTAAAAAACAGTTTAAAAAAGTTCTGTCTTGGACGTCCGTGTGTCTGTATGTGCGGATCCTTTTTCTTGTTAACACGATAGCGACCGAAATACTTTACTAATCGAGTCTTTTTTTTTCTCTTACGCTTGAGTATGCTCAGGAATAGAACCATAGAAATCTAAATAACAAGACACATAGAAGTGCTATAATGTCATAATTCATATGAAAACCGCTGTCGCCAAAATCAACACATTTAAACCGATAGCTAAACAGTACACACAAGTAAACTATGCCTTTTATTGGACAGCTTGATTTTAGTGAAAACTAACTTAAATATTAAATTAAGCTTTTTAATATGTATCCTAATGCACGAATTTACGGTTTATTTTAGAATAACATCCCTAAGTATATAAGACGTTTTGTTTCTTTTTGTTCCAATACGAAAAAATTCGGCTTTTCTACAACAGAAGTTGTCAATTTTCAATAGATATAACTTTGAACATAAACTCATAGAAATAAGGCTGAAATTTGTGTTAAACGTGATAATAAGAATGGTAGACTGTGTCATTCATTGTTATTTCGATTACTATGGTGACACTCGTAATACTTGTAAATATTCTATAATTTTAAGGAAAAACGGCTTTTTCGACTTTTAAGAAATATGTACCGATGAAATATTAATCCTTTATTAGTATAATTACAAATTGTGGAAGAATTTCCGCAATGGGATATGCTGAAACACACCATGTTTATACACATACGTCTCCAGAGCAACTGAACAGTGACGAACACGCTGGTGTTGTGAAAGTCACCTGAGTGGCGACAAGGTCACGCGCGCTTACGACTTCTAGTGTCTTGTTATTTAGATTTCTATGAATAGAACCCTTTCATTTTTCAGGGTCTGATTCGATGTGGTTTAATTGTTATTAAATAAACAAAAATAATAATTAATAAATATTTATTAAAAAAAAATTATGAGGCGTGCACTTTTGGATTTTCCAAATTATTTTAATTTTTACAACGAAAAATTTCCATCATATTACGAGTAGGTATATACGCATATAATTACCAAGTCTCTATAATTAATTTACCCAGGATAATATTGTAATAGCAATGTCATTATCTTTGTCAAGAGTACCGTTGATTACGCGTTGATTACCTGCTAGCACGTACTACACGCATTGCTCTGTAGGTCATTAGGTAATCTAGTTACCTACTCACTAAATCCTAAACAAATCAAAGTAATTCCATTACCTAGACTATGTACACAATACATCTTAAATGACTGAAAAAATAATTGATGCAGAAACACGCCTGGGGCCGAATAGGTTCCATGAATAATTTTCAAGTTCTACAGTCTACACTTTTAAAAGTAATTGACTATAAGGACATTTTTTTCGTACCTATTTGTTTATCAATTTACATGGTAATACAGGTATATAAACAAATAAGTCATTTTTGGTTCAATACAGCGAGTAAGAAATAAGAATCATGTACTTAAGAATAAAAAATTTAAGGAAATAGTTAACGAAATTGATAATGATCAATCTAAGTACATATTACATTTAATTTTAGATTTAGTTTATGATTGTGTCGTTTCAGGCTTTACATTTTGAATGTGATATATTCGGCATTTTACAGCGATTAATAAAAAAAAATAGTTTAGCCAAGTCACAGAATAAATTGATTTCGATATTATTCTTTGATAGTTTCTCAATATATATTACCTGCAAGTTTATCTTGATTACGTATTGCAATATTGCATTGTTTTATTAGATATTTGCTCTGAGTTATAATTATTTTAATGCAAAATATCGCTAATAGAGCATTTAGCGAAACAAATTAGCTTTCAAAGGGCAAATTGAATGCAGAATTGCTTTGCAACAAAAAAATACAACTGAATAAAATTTCACTTTAGATAATATCATCATAAAAATGCATAAATTTTATTTAAAATGAAAATTGCTCGCTAACAAAGTTGTTACTCCCAGAATTACAATTTCCCTTAAAAATAATTAGTTTTGTATAGAGATAATATGTTTTCAGGCAATAATTGTTTAGTTGTGTCAAAAGAATGTTCATGAGATATGTAGCGGCAGCAATTTATTTTAAAATTCGTATAAAGTGGATTTCACATACTTAATTTTCAATAAGATAATAACAAAGCTGCTATTGTTAAAACCTTTTGTAAATATATTTAGTTCATTAGATACTATTTATCTATTCAAATGAGTCACAGAGGAAATTACTAATATGGTCATAATATATTATGTATCTTGAATCTTCCTCATATACTATCCTAGTACCTTAACCACTCTATGAGGCAGGACCTTACCTATGAAATATTTAGTAACATTCTCATGCAATTAAAGCCGGGAGATAACTCTGTTCAGAAGTGTATATAATCGAGTCCATTGTCATTAAAAATCCACGACCTACACAACAGATTTACATATTCAACTACATGCGTAATATTTACTTACTTCATAGGAGAGTAATTAGTAATTACATTTAAGATCTCCGTCAACAGTACTCCGCCATGCGTCTCGATTTTGGGCAGCTCGTTTTATCTCGCTCCAGCACCTTCCGATTGACTTGGCCTCTGCGATAACAGTACGACGCCAAGTGAGCTTTGGACGGCCACGTTTCCGTTTTCCCTGGGGGTTTCAATCCAAAGCTTGCTATGGTATGTGTTCCGGGTCTCTACGTAGCGTGTGGCCAATCCAGCCCCACTTACGGCGTTTAATCGGCGGAGTACTGTTGACGCCCTTTGCCCCAGCTAGGGGCCTTAGGATATTAAGTACATTTATGATCGGTATAATAAATACATTTCTGATAGTAATTTGACTATATCATCTTCGTTATAGCTGTCAGTGTAATCCAAGTCCTTCTAATAAAAAAATTAACTATATAATTATATTTTATGGACATTTGCCGTCAATTAAGGCGTTTATTTTTTCTGTGAAACCATAGTTTCAATGTTGGTCGGTAGTGTACTTGTATGTAAAAACGGTAGGTGAAAGACCGTGAACAATGTTTGTAATATTACATTCACAGATTACAATATTGGTGCAACTATCTCGAAGCAATTTTATGTTCCCGCGTTTATAACAATGCTTTGTTGCAACACTTAATAAAATTGTTATTTGATTAATTTCAATGTGATAAAATATTACCTTCTATTACCAATTGTACCTAGTAAAGTAGTTTTACGAAAATTTTAATTATTTATTTAATTGCTAAATTAAGAAAGTTTTCCATCAAAATAATCGTTAAATTATGTAAAATATATTAATTTATTATTGCAAAAATGGCAGAGCATATGATAAAGATACAGTTACATGTACATTTAAATTCAAAACACCTGTGGAAGCTAATTTAAAATAAAACTGGTTCGCCATTTTCCTTATTTACAATTAAATTTTAATTATTCTTTTGTATGGATGTGTAGTTTACATACGAGTAGCATAAAAGTAGTTTTCTCTGTCCCTATGTCGATATGATGCTTAAATCTTTAAAACCACGCAACGGAATTTGATGTATTTTTATATATAGAGTGATTCAAGAGGATGGTTTTAGTATAATACGTCATATAATTTATTGGGTTTTAGACGCGAGCGAAGCCGCGGGCGGAAAGCTAGTAACGCTAAATGAATGCTTCCGAAAGGTTCATAATAAATGTGTACATTTTAATTCAGAGGATAACTTTCTAGATAACCCGATAGCATGACCGCTATAGCCTCATTGTAGTTTATTGTTTCACACAATTCGCAACCAGACACCATGGTGAAGACCACGTGTAGGTACCTCTTAGTCTTTAAAAATAATTCTTATTTCGTAGCGGGTCTGTGGAACTTTATTCTCAGACTTTATATTACTTCTAATGTTGATTATGTCTTACTAAATCACTTATGAACTCATTTACTTCTTTCTCATTGACCTACTCTAAGCACATCTTTATATAAGAAAAAACTTCAGCTTTGTCAAGGTTGACACGGTATAAAAAATAGCCTATGTAACTCCAGAATAGTGTAGCTTTCTGTTGGAAAAATAATTTTCATTACCATGATGTCATTGAATAAAATCGTCGAGCGCCATCACTTTCCTGGAAGACATCATGGTAACCCCGAGAACTTCCAAAGTTACCCCGTGCAAACATACAAAGATAGATATTATAGCCACCTATAGCTCTTTGTAGTATTAATAATTATTAGGTATAGACTAAAACTCAAAACCATAGATTTTAACGTAAATGTAGAGTTGGGCGTCAACTAGTTTCCAAATATTCATTAGTATACAAGATACAAGTTAAAATGCGAGACGCAAAACAAGACGAATTACTTAAATAAACAACGGTCCTTTACTTTATTGCTTTAATAACGTATAAGGTACTTCTGGTGAAAAGTAGTCTATTTACTAAGCTTTGTCTCTCGAAAAAAATACTAAGCGAATGAAAAACACTGTCCTATTTAGGATGTCATCAATTTTAGGCTAAAAACCTATAGTCAAGGCATTTTCTATTTTTCATTTACGAAAGTTAAATTATATGCAAATCGTTGGTACTTAACCACTAATGATGATAAGTAAATTTTGTTTGACAGTCTAGTAAAACAAACAAGGTATGTTGATGACGATTGACGAAAGGTATTTATGAATAAATTGATTATTGAATTAGAATTCATTCGAATCCATACTAATATTATAAATGCGAAAGTAACTCTGTCTGTCTGTCTGTTACTCAATCACGCCTTAACTACTGAACCAATTTGCATGAAATTTGGTATAGAGATATTTTGATACTCGAGAAAGGACATAGGATAGGTTTTATCCCGGAAATCCTACGGTAACGAGTTTTTCTTTGAAAACGCGGGCGAAGCCGCGGGCGGAAAGCTAGCATTATAATAAATTTATTGTTATCAACCGAAATAATATTAAAGAAGATCGGTTTTACAGAGCAATTCGGATATTGCCATCTCTCTAATTTATTTTTAGTATTTCCATATTATGATCTCTATGTAGAGATAACATAATATTATGTGCCTATATTTAATTTATAGGACATTCATTATAAGGACAATGTACAATGTTATTTTTGTACATGTAAGAAAATTTGAGAAAAATGATAATATGATTTTTCAACCTAATTTCAAGTTCAATTTCAGCCATAATACATAAGCTTGCCAAGTAAAGTGCGCGTTTGTATCTATATACTAAGTGTGTAAGCGTGTATCAAATCATTTTATTTGTCACATGTCGTCGAACTTTCTAGGAACTGCTTGATTTAGAACGATATTTTTATTTCAGTATGATAACTTGCAGATAAATTGACAAATTACAACTGTTTACGCAACCCAGGCCTTGACCGATACGTCATAATTTCTGTAATCAATATTTATATGATTATTATATCAAAATCTGTCTGTATTATACCAATAAAAATGTAAAAGGTCAAATTCTGCACTCATATAATTAGAAGAATTTTCTAGATTTTTCTTTGTAATAGATAGAAGACAAATCTACGACAAATTTGTGTTTCTGATAATTCTGATAGTCTTGCTGTCTATATGTATCCTGCAAATGTTGTAGTCAAACATGCTTTGGAACGAATGGCCAGCTCATACCGCGGAAGGTACCGCTACTATGCTCCCCTTCCAGTACTATCCTTTATTTCCATCATCAATCCTTTCCGTATCCCATATCTTTAAAAGTCGGCAATCCATTTGTAGTGGCGTAAGGACTCAGCAAGTAGTCTTACGCTAGAAAATTTTCATGGTATCGGGCGCCTCACCTTTTTGCCGACTGTGGCATAAAAAACATCATGACCGTATAGTACTTTTATTAAGACAACACTACCGAACGGATTTTTTTGAAGTTTGGTATGCTTAGAGTCCGTTAGATAAGGGATTCCCTTGGAGAGAGATATGAGTAAAAATTTGTACATTTTTGTAACATGTATGTGTTTTATATTTTCAGGGTTGGAATGACGTATCATACCATGGCTCTGACCAGATTTCAACGCCTAATTTAGATGCTCTAGCGACTAGTGGTGTTATTTTCAAACAGTATTATAGTGAAGCCATTTGTACTCCCGCCAGAACAGCACTTCTCACTGGGAAATATCCAATGCGACTTGGTATGAGGTTTTTTACTCTTAGCACAGAATATATAATAGTACTACGTACTCTTCGTTTTATTGAAAAATGCATGATTTTATGAATATTCTAGAAAGTAATGGGGTATGCCTACTTTTTTATTATAATATTATTTTAAACTGTATTTTAAGTTTAATATCCGAAATGTGTACCTACTCACGATAAGACTCAGTAAGGTTTACTATTTACCAATCGAAATTGCTAATTAGTTTTTAGTAGGTATATCCAAAAAATGTAACAATTTTTAAGTGAAGAAACGGCTACAGTAAACTTAAATAATAACAGAATAAAAAGGTATTGTGCGGCTGAATAAGAATTTTGCTATAAAATTTTTGTGAGGCGCTATATTATCATACCTTCTATGACATGTAGTATATATTATATTAAAACTTTAATTGGGTCTATTTTTTAATATTCCTTTCATAATAAAATATATTTGTAGATTGTGGAAGTTAAAATTGTGCAAATATAATTTAAATAATTGTGCAAACGATAATAAATTAATTCCGTTTTCCTATAGAATATGTGCATAATAAAATTTAATAAAGAAATATTCACAAGCCTTTTGACCAGGGTATTAATAAAAAAACATTTGCATATGAAAATTATATTTCTCTGGAGTTCTGAACACGCATTGATATTTATAGTGCAACATATTTTCCCACATGATAAATCAGATTGTGTTTAAAATTTTCAGTTCTGTCCGTAAGCTATTTGATTTTAATAATTAGTCTCTGAGGAATATCAGACGAGAAATAACTTTGTAAGCACATATTTCAGGTATGCAAGGTATGCCTTTGTATAACTCCGAAGATCGCGGTATTCCGTTAACTGAAAGATTGTTGCCGGCTCGTTTGAAAGAGCGAGGTTATAAGACGCATTTAGTGGGAAAATGGCATGTTGGAATGTCTAAGAAAGAGTATTTGCCAACAAGTCGGGGTTATCACACCCACTACGGTATACGAGGTGGTTTTGTTGACTATTATACGTATAATAAAGTAGAGACGGTATGTATTTGAATTTGGTTTGAAGGTAACATTTGTGCTATAACCGTCTGTGATTTTAAAAGGATTTTTAAAGAAGTTTTGTTTATTTTGTAGTGGCCTGATGGAAGATTGTTGTACGGATTGGATTTCTTTGACAACGATATACCCCAAACCACAGAGGAGCGCTATGTGGTAGATGCTCTGACAGATAGAGCAATAGAAAGTATATATAAACATTGAAGATCCTAACTCTAACATATTCAGTTTGATACATTAACATGCCATTCTTATTTTATATCCGTGACAAAAAGATTTGCATGTGTGTTTCAATAATGCTGTGGAAATGGCATGGCATTTTTTCATGATTAGGAATTTCTTTACAAATTATTTTGTTGGTGTAAAATGTTACTTTCCATTACAGTTATTCACAATCATAATACTTCATGCCCACTCTTTCTGCATTATACTTCGTGTGCTCCACACGCCGGCAACGCAGGGGGGGCGCTACAACCGCCTCTTAACTCGTATTTGGGAAACCGTCACATCGCTAATTCAGATAGACGACTTTATGCAGGTGCGTATAACATACAGAATCCTTCATTGCCAGCTGCTTTTATTTAATACAAACATTTCAAGTGTACACAATTACATTTTGAAAGCTTTTAGCTTGGAACGTACTTAGAATGTAAATATAATATATGGAACATAATTTTCAGAAGTTGTCACGCATTTAGACTACAGCGTTGGAAGATTGGTGCGAGCATTGTCTGACAAAGGAATTCTTCATAATACTATTATTGTGTTTATATCTGATAATGGTGCTCCGACTGTGGGCCAGTTCAGTAATTGGGGAATAAATCTACCCTTCAGAGGACGAAAGCAAACTCCGTGGGAGGGAGGTGTTCGAGTACCTGCTTTTATTTGGCATGCATCTTTGAAACCCAAAGTTTATGATGGCTTAATGCATATCACTGATTGGATGCCCACATTGTTAGCCGCTTCTGGTGGAGAAATAGATGAAAAAATTGATGGTGTAAATCAATGGCCAGCAATACTGCAAGGACAGAAATCTCCAAGGAAGGAAGTTTTTATTGCTGTTGAAGATAGAAATACCGTTTACGCGGCATTCAGGGCTGGTGACTATAAAATTATTATTGGAAATGTGACTGGATTGGGGAACGGATATTATGGAGCCGAGTATTTAGCTAATAAAGCAGCACCACCTGATTACTTTTCTTCTCTCGTTACATCAGATGTAGCGAAGGTTTTAGAAACATTGGGAATTAATTACGACTATGGAGAGGTAATGTCTACAAGACGGGCGGCAATGGTTAAACAAATAGATCAAGTCAGGGACCAAGAACCTTGTTTACCGTCACCAAGTAAGTTTCCCTTATTTATATCATTCTTTATAATTTATGGCGCATAAATTAGTCATGAAAATAGCGTAAGAATTTCTCACAGGTCATAAAAAATACTATTTTTTATGTTCTGTAATAACACAATGTTAAGAAAATTCAAAACTAGTGGTGAAAAATGATAAAAGAGTTGGTGATTTGACCAAATCTTTTATTATTTTTTATTGTATTTATATATTGTGAGATTAAAAATATTATCTGCAGAATGTTTTGTGATCCAGATTTCCTGAATCTACTATTGTCTGCCACTGTCCCAGAAGTGTTTAAATTTTTGTTTTAATAAAAAAATAAAATGACCCACTTTAACACACTTTACATTTTATAAATAAAATACCAATTTTAGTTCACTTGACACCTACTATCTACTTGAAATTTTCATCCAAACAATGCTCACTTGTATAAAGTTATTTGATGCTAATTAAATAAAACTCCTTATATTCATTCACTTCATTCACATTCTTCATTACACATTTTTTTAAATAGGAACTAATTACTCACTATACGATAGTAAAGTAAAAACATGTAAACCAACTTTAATCCATTCCATTTCAGCTCGCGGTTGTTTATACAACGTCCAGAAAGATCCTTCCGAGAGTCACAATCTCTGGTCTCGAGGGCAAAAAATTACAGCCTTGTTAACTATAAGGTTACGAGCTCTCTGGTCAGATTTGCTCAGGCGTGGTGCTCCTAAATTGGATGACGAAGCCGACCCTGCTAATTACAATTATATATGGTTACCATGGATAGACAGTAATACAAGTACAAATGAACTTAGTAATTATAGCGGGAGTGTAAGAAACGCAAATTTACTTACGTACAGCAGTAACGTTTACAATTATACTTTATCAAGTAATATTACTGGTTGCGAGAGTACTCATGGTTTTCGCAACTTCATATGCCTCTTAAGGAGTGTGTTCAAATGAAAGTACAATTATTATAAGACTATAAATGTTCACTAAGTTAAATTGTGAACGTTTGGCATTTAAGTATTTTTATTTTATATTAGTACCTTAAAAATGACAACAGTTTGTGATTTTTGTTTGTGTGTGTTTTTTTAATAAAGTTGACATTTTTATATGGACTTTTATTTCAATTTCCCTTTTACTCCATTGAAATGTTACATTTTTTAGGCCTAACCTTGCAGTTTTTAGAGGACGCAATTTTATGTTTTTGATGTGTAGGGGGGGTCAGTGAGTAGCTAAAACCAAGTTTGTGGGGTTGCCACCCTTGTCCCACGGCCGCCATCTTGAAAATAGCGGTTGAAATGGTTTTTACGATAAATCTCTTAAACTATTTATCTGATAAAAAAAATTGTTAGCAATATTTGTTTCAAATTAAATTTTCTACAACTTTTGTCCAGTAACTTTTTGTCGTAGAACTATAAATAAAAAAGTTATAAGCGAAAACGTTCAGAAATTAGAGCTTTTTATATTTTTCAATAAAACTTTTTTTTATCAATTTACGAAGAAATGATATCAGACCATTTTTGTAGATTGTTTTTCGAGGAACAACTTTTATATACAACGTTTTTTCATTACGTCAATAGCTAAGGTTTTACAGCGCTCTGAAGTGAGTACTATTTTTCAGTACTCCTAACTATACATATAATGGCTATTGGCTCTTTTCCCAGACTCCAGAACAATGGAAGCACACTGCAGAACATTTCAGCCCTGCTTTTCGACGTAAAAAAAACGCGCTTCCAGACTTCAAGTCAGTTCAGTCAATAATTAATTATTAATAATATTGCAAAATTAATTATTAATTATTAAAAATATTAAAAACAATTACTGATGACAAATTATTATTAGTACACACATAATATGTATACTGTATAGTTAAGAGTACTGAAAAATAGTACTCACTTCGGAGCGCTGTAAAATCTTAGCTATTTACTTAATGAAAAAATGTTGTATATAAAAGTTGTTCCTTAAAAAACAATCTACAATAATGGTCTGATATCATTTCTTCGTAAAATGATAAAAAAAAGTTTTATTGAAAAATATAAATATCTCTAATTTCTGAACATTTTCGCTTATAACTTTTTTATTTATAGTTCTACGACAAAAAGTTACTGGACCAAAGTTGTAGAGAATTTAATTTGCAACAAACAATGTTAACAATTTTTTTTATCAAATAAATAGTTAAAGAGATATATCGTAAAAACCATATCAACCGCTATTTTCAAGATGGCGGCCGTGGCGACCCCACAAACTTGGTGATAGCTTCACACTGAACCCCCCTACACATTAAAAAAATAAAATTGCGTCCTCTAAAAAATGCAACCCCAAATGTAACTTTTCAATGGAATATTTATTCTTTTTATGGAATACATATGTAAGGACTCAACTAAAAAATAATCTCCCGAATACCACACGAGCTTCAAAATTATCTGGCATTTCCCTCAAGGTTCCCTGCAAACAAATAAAGTCGTCAAGTTTTTCAGGAAAAATCACTCGCGCTTCGCGCTCGTGATTTTTTAACCTTGACTAAAAACTTGACTCCTTCATTTGTTTGCAACGAACCTATCGGAAAATACCCGATAATTTTGAAGCTCTTGTGGTATTATAAGTGAAAATTCACAATAATCGAATAAAATTGATGGCTAGCTTATTTGAATCTGAGGGCCTATATAAATGGCGATCAATAATTGATAAACGAAAATGCTCAAGGAAAAATATGTATATAAATCAATCGTACCTAAATAATATATCACGTGACGAAGTCGTATCTTTTATTTAACTTTAAGAAATAGTTCTAGCGTAAATAAAAAAATCCTACTGTTACTGATGATACCAGTTGTCTGCCCGACCAATTACATTATAACATAGCTATTAGCTATGAACTTGTTTACAATTTGTATCCCAGTATGATGTATCCCAACCTAATACATGAATGTTATCAAATCATATTGAGTGATAAACGTTAACTATTATCTAATCCTAGAGGGTTGGTTACACGTTGAAATAGCAGACGAGCTCGCATAAGTAGTTTTAGTTCCTTGTTGAGTTCCATATTGTATGAACTTTGGCGGTTGATCCTGGTTGTGTTGATTAGAGGATCCAAATTTCTGTAAAATCTGTCTATCTACGAATATTTGGCCACTGTTTATTTATTATCTATACATATATGTATATAAAAATGAAACC